>NC_143565.1:2482941-2786911 GCF_054136105.1 Typopeltis vanoorti | reverse complement strand
TTCCTCCTGATATTCTCTGATGCTGTAAGCTCATCCATTCCAACAAAAACTGAGATAAATTGGTCTCTAAATATTAACACAGTCATTGCATTTCCAGTAATCATGTTATAAAATTTAAGCACATTTTGAATGTATACCTCAAAAATGCATATTGCCAATTTCTTTGGCCATCCAATTGTCTTTCGTAAGGTGGAATAGTAAGAAAGCATTTGATCAGAAAGATCGATGCCTAAAACCCAAATTATAATCCCATAACGATATTTGGTTTTAATTGAAATTTACCATTCCGATTTTGCGCTTCAACCATTTCAAATTTGTGCATATTTGAAATGGAAAGAACTTCCCTCTTATCCTTCCATTTGCTGACTACAACAAGAAATTTCCAGTGTCAATTTTAAAACTTGCAGTTTCAACAAAGTCAAATTGTGGGGGCTCTTGTTCTGAATTTTCCCAATAAGTAGATGTTGATGTATTTGACTGGATGCTAACTTCATCTTCAAAAGTTTCTTCATCATCTGAGTCACCGCTAGAGTCGTCTGTAGGATCATCTTCGGAATCGAAACCAAATATTTCATGAAACTCATCATCGCTCATATTAGCATAAGCTTCTACTTCTATATCAGTAAGTTTTCTTTTACTGGCCATGGCGAAATTGAAGGTTCTTAGAGACTAGAAACAAAACCTAGACTAGACACAATAAACACCGTCGTCAGCACATGTAATATATAGGTGGAAGTGATACGAGATTACTCGTAGTGACCTTGAAGATGGGGTGGTGATACGAGATTATTTGTAGTTGGCGTATGAAACAAAATTCTGTCTGATAAGCCGGCTACGAGATTACTCGTAGTGACCTTGAAGACACGAAAGCGCTTGCCGTGCTGGAACAAACTATGACTGAGGAGCGTGGCAGTGAACGTGTTAACATATATTCGATACATGCTAAATCTTACAAAATTTTTCAAATCAAATTCTAAGGCCTTGCCATCCACACTGTTATGCTGCACACACACATACAATTAATGTATATAAATAACTATTAAAAGATAACTATTTATATAATTAATTAAAAAACTAAGATTAATTAGCAGTTAAAATTATCAATCATAAAAGCTAAATATTAAAAAAAATATGCCTCATCTTTAAAACAGCAGCAATGAATGCCACTGTAATATACAATGCTAACAATGTCCTTCACTCATCATACAGTATTAAAAAAAGTTTTACTAAATATGATCATCAGAAAAACTGCAAGGAAGCAGAGGCTGAATCAAGACATCACTATATGAAGGACAAAGAACACAAGACATGCAAAATTATCATCCAAATCTTTAAAAGAATTTCTTTAAAAGAAAATCTTTAAATTGTAGATAGGAAGTTAGTAATGATGCAATTTTTGCATGTAGTACTATCATATCCTGTACACCCCTTAAGGGTACATGGTAGGAATTTGATGATGATCTTTAAAAGAATAAGTGAAAACCATGGCTACCAACCTTCAGATGGATATGGCACCTGAATGATCTTTTTCTTCTTCCCTTCATGTATTAGGCCTAGTGGCCTAATACATGAAGGGATGAAGATATTAGCCTATTACGGGGCTATCCTTAGCCCTTCTAAGCCGTACCCATCCAGAGGATAAGGGAGCTAGCCCTATGCCTCCCAGTGTGTCCTATGTCTGTAGATGAGTGTGCTCACAGGGGCCAATTTGCCTGCTTGTGGGAGGAAAACCCCCAGATAAACTGGGGAGAAAAGCCCTGCAGTCCACGCCCAAGTCCGACTAACTTGGCTATGTCTGAGAAAGATCCTTAAGCTCCTCACGTCAGCGATGAGAATCGAACCCAGGACACTCATTTCCCAGGCATTTGGTTGCGAAGAGCATAGCCACTTGGCTAACCGCACAGATACCTGAATGATAACTAAGACAAATTAAAGAAAATGAAATCTAATACAAATCAAATGTCAAAATAACATTTTTTTAAAAAGTAAAACAAGATTATCTTTTTGAAAGTTTATTTTTCACTTGGTTAGACTATAATAAATTTAGTTTAATCCTTTATCCAAGTGTGAGCAAACAAAGTTTGCGCCTGAAAGTATCTTCAGGACTGGGGTAAGGTGGTACAACACCGGGCAACTCGTTGCAAAGGTGGAGCAAGCTAACATCATAATATAATAAATTTAGTTTAATCCTTTATCCAAGTTTAATATATTTTTCACTTGGTTAGACTATAATAAATTTAGTTGAATCCTTTATCCAAGTTTATTAACTATATTAACTAAATTTATTATAGTCTAACCAAGTAAAAAATAAACTTTCAACATGTTTCTCTAAATTCAGAGTAATTTAATAAAAAGGTGGCACAGCTTTTGGCAACTCCTATAGGTAAAGATGACCTCGCTATTGCTTCTGTCTGGTATCTCCACTTCTGGGTCTGGCCCCACTGAAGAGACCTCAATAAAGGTCAAAACTAGTCTGGGTAGTGGCCCTTCCCTTAATGCATAACATTATACATATCCACAAGGAGATGTGTTTTGCATTATGGGAGATACCGAGATAGGAGTGTTATTAGCTTGGTCCACCTTTGCTGCGAGTTGCCTGGTGTTGTACTACCTTACCCCAGTCCTGAAGATATTTTCAGGCGCAAACTTTGTTTGCTCACACTTGGATAAAGGATTAAACTAAATTTATTAAAGATTATCATTTCAGAGCACTCTTAACTGCTTCTACATGCCATCTAGTAGCCATTCCACATTATACACAAAATTCCATGTTTTACTTGAAATTTAATGGAATTTTTTTTTTAACTTAATTCTATCAGACCAGTTAATTCAAAATGCATTAATTTCTTACAAGATCTACTAACTAGTCTATCCATTTATGTTCTATTGCTCATGAATGATGGTTACAATGCATAATCAAAGCAACATGTTAAAGTTATTTTGTTCTTAAAACTGCATTCTTCATTAATATTCTTAATTATGTTAATCTCCCTTTTATTTTACTGAATTTCTCATAAAATGATTTTATATTCAGATCTAAATATCAAGACCTAAGCAGACAATAATAAATTTATAGAGTAATAGAATGACACTTCAGGAAGAATTATTTAATATTTGTAAAAATTTGGACTAGGTTTCGTAGCTATTGTCAGTGCAATTAAAGAGAGATAAAACAAATAGAATGACACTTAAATTGCAAGTGCATGACAATATATGTTATTAAATGCAGTAGGATAGCTCCATCTACAACTATCAGAATTCAAAGAAATAATAATTACAAATTTATGAAACACAGTGTTACTTAGGATTACTTCCCAAACCTAGGAAAGTTGAAGGCAATCTTTTTGTTGAAGTTTGGTCAGTGAATGTGGGCTTCACAACTTTCTTCATATGATCTTTCAGGAAGAAAATAACTTTTCTGTAGGACTTTAGTTTTATTTCAATGAATTCTATGCCTAGTGGACCCAAGTGTAGCTGGCCAAACCAGATTATCAGACTCTTGAAGTAGAATATACTTGATGTTCTAGATGAATCTGAATTGAACAACTCATATGCCTATAAATATGGCAGTTCTACAGTTCTCAGTATACAGAAAACCCACTCAAATTGGTAAATACATCAATGCTGCTTCATCCCTGTCAAAATATGGTTTGATTAAAACTTCAATTCACCACATATATACACTATGTTATACCTACTCTCTTTTAAATAAGGAACTGTCCTTTATCAGAGCTACTTTCATCTCTAATGGTTACAATATAAAAATAACTGATACAAGAATTAATAATTATGGCTTTCATCCACATCCTCCTCTAGAAGAAGTTTCTAGAATTTCCATTCCATATGTAAAGGGAGTGTCAGAAGGCATTGTGAAACTTCCCCTGCCAAATTGACCTACAAGTTTGTTTTCATCCACTTCAAAACTAAATTCCTTCCTAGACTTTCTGAAAGACAAATAGTCTCCTCTTTCTTATTCCAGAGTTTACAGGATCCTGAGTTCATGTAGCATTTGTTATTATGGGCTGATGGGTCATTCAGCTGAGATTTCTCTAGTTTGGCCAGCCATGACTTGTCCATCATGCATGAAATTCGTTGAAATAAAACTGAAGTCCTACACAAAAGTTATTTTCTCCTTGAAAGATTGTATAAAGAAAGTTGAAGCCCAGATACATAGACCGAACCTCAACAAAAAGATTGCCTTAAACTTTCTCAATTTTGGGAAGTCAGTGCTTTCCAAACCACTCCTCATTCTGTAGCACTCCTCATTCTGTGTTTCATATATTTGTAATTATTTCTTTGAATTCTAACAGTCGTAGATGGAATTATCCCTCTGCAATTAATAGCATATATTGTCACGTGTTTGCAATTTAAGTTGGTTCTATTTGTGTTTTTATCTCTTTTCAAATGTACTGAAAATGGCTAAGAAACCTAGCCTAAAATTTTACAAATATTAAATAATTTTAATAAATAATTTTTATGTTTGTGAAAATTTACTTTATAATTATATGTTGTCAGATGAATTAACCTCTCACAGCGAGTCTGTCGACTCCATGGAGGGTGTAACAATAATAATAATATCATTATGATTTTATGCTCTTTATACATTTTCAATCAGTACAACGGATTTTTGTGTAGTAATGTAACCTGCAATGTATGTTATCATCATCAGTGTTCGACCAGAAACTGCCAAATCAGGTAGATCAAAGCTCTCCGTTGTTTTTTTTTCCCTATCACCCTGTATTCTTTCGTCATGAAGACCTTTCCATCTAGATCAAGCTTCTTTTTTTAAAAAAATTTTCCCTTATCTCGTCTCTCAACCTTTTCTCTCATCTTCCTCTTGATTTTTCCAGACTTATTTGTAGTAATGCAACCTGCAATGTGTGTTCAATGGCTCACTTTAGTGAGTACAGGAGTAGCAAACCCAAGGTACCTGATGCTGGAGCATTATTTCATATAATATATATCTGTTATATTATCCATAAATTGATCCCTACTCTTCTTTCTTTCCTTCTTGTTCCCCCCCCCTCCCAATCTTTCCCATTTACTTTTCTGCAAGAGACTACCTTACCTAGTAGGCTAAACAAACACAGAAGAAGGCAATGGCAAACCACTTCTGTATATATCTTGCCAAGAAAATCTTATGAACAGAGGCTTAAGTTATTGTGATATAGCTGGAAGATGGTCCAAAGGCACCGAAAAAGAGCAGAGAGGAACTTCCAATGAAGTAACAAGAATGATGAAGCTGGATTAATGCCCTCTGGAAGTTCAACTTCTGATAGAGTTAATCTCAGAAGAAGACACCTCTGGTTTACTGATTTATAAAAAATAGGAAAATGGAATATAAGAAACATGTATCAAGGAAAACTGGGACAGGTGAAGAAAGAAATGAGAAGAACTAGAGTTAATGAGAATAATAAGAAGAATAAAAGTAAAAATAATTCTAATCGGAATAAAGACATACCCAGTGAATTTTACACTCATATAGGGGTATACACCCACTATAGATTCAAGTCAAAAGTGGGTGAGAAATAAGAACAATGCATCACTAGAAAATTTGATTTAGAACTGAGAAATGAAGCAGGAGAAAGGATGTTGGAGTTTTATGTTGAGAACAGTTGCTTTTTTGCAAAATTGCAAACACTTACTTCCAACAACATAAAGGAAATTATACACATGGACTTCACCTAATGATGAATACAGAAATCAGACAGATTATATTGTTGCCAGCAGCAGAAGAAGGCAGAGGAGTGCTATCAATGCAGAAAAAACACTACCTGGTGCAAACTGAAGAGCATATCATGTTTTAGTGATAGCTGAAGTTAAATTGAAATTAAGGGCTAAGAAGAAACAAGAGGACAGTGTCACATTTGAAATCCTATAAATGAAGTATCTAAAGTAGAAGTACGAAAAAAATTAAAAACTTTTGAGAAGACAGGAAGAGAATTAGAAGAACTATACTATAGGAAGAAACAAAATGTAGTCATAGCAGCAGCAAAGAAGACTAAATAAAGCAACAAGAAAGAAAGATTGTAAATGGTCATCAGAAGAAGATATTCAAATAGCAGAGGAAAGAAGAAAAATGAAACTTCAGAGAAACAAAGAAAGGGTTAGACAACTGAGTGCAGATTTCCAAAGACAAGCTAGGAAAGATTTCCTAGAAAACGGAGAGGCTCAGGGTGGACAGGGGTACACAGCGTGAGAAGGGTGGATGCTCCAAGAGGAGGTGAGAGCATGTGTAGACAGGAAAGGAATGGGATGACCTGGGATTGAGATGAAACAGTTGGAATTAGGGAGAGTTCTAGAATGAATGGGAAGAAAGGGAAATAGCCCTAGTCGAGCATGGAGCAATCACATCGCGTGAGTGGTATCGGTGGAACTAGCTGTAGATCCAGATGTGAGCTGTTGTGTTTATATACAAATGCTAGAAGTATAAGAAACAAGGCAGATGAAATGGTTGCACTAATTGCGTCAGTTCACCCAAAGATTGTCGGAATACGTGAGACATGGTTGGAAGAGGAAGACATCCTGACAAGAATAGATATGTAAAGGTATGATGTGTTTCATGAGGATAGGAGGAGTAAAAAGGGAGGGGGAATGCTATTGATGATAGAGAAAGAGTTATGTCCATACAAAGTAGAGATGCAAGAGGGAAATAGTGCCAGTGGTTTTGAAGTAGTATGGTGTGAGATAGAGGTGAATAGAATCAAATAGTTGGTGGGATGTTGTTATCGACCAGGTAATGTGGATGGTGGTGATAATGAAATGTATAATCAAATTAGCCAAGCAAATAAGAAAAGGGTCCAAAGATTTTAATTATGGCAATATAGACTGGAATGAAGAGATAGCAACTGGAAGTAAAGAAAATGAGTTTCTTGAGTTTTTCAGGGATAACTACCTTAGACAGTATGTAACAGAGGGCACATGAGGATTGAGGGTCATAGATTTGGTCATCCCATCAGAGGATGTAATTATAAATGAGGTGTCAAATCATCCACCAATTGGTGAGAGTGACCATGAAGTGATTACCTGGGTGGTTGCCAGCAGTATGAGGACCTCTGTGAGAAAAGGGTATATGTGGAACTACAAGGATTACGAAGAACTCAGGAGACAGCTTGCAGATGAAGCATGGAATGAGGAGTTAGCTGGAAAAGAGATCAATGCAGCTTGGGGGATTTTCAAAAACTATCTAGTAGATGCAATGTCTAAATGTATTCCAAGGGTGAGAAGGTTAAATAAGGTAGGTGTGAGAGGGATGAATAAAGAGATTAAGCATGCGATACAGAGAAAAAGGGCATTGTGGAGGCAGCATAAGAGAAGTGGAAATAACCAATTCCATCAGGTCTACAAAGACCAGGCAAGGAGGGTGACTTGGTTAGTGAGGGTAGCTAAAGAGAGGTATGAACAGCAGTTAGCAAATGATGCGAAAAAGAATCCTAAGGAGTTCTTTCGATATGCAGCCAGTAAAAGAAAGAATGATTAGGGAAGGATGACACTGATTGGAGAAAACGGTATAAAGACAGCTGTTGCAGAATGTGTGGTGGAGATACTTAATGAGCAGTTCATAAAGGTCTTTCGATCTTGTGAATGTGACTTCATGGAGAGATTGAGAGCAGTTGATGACGGGGAGGAGAGACTGACTGTAAGTGAGCAAGAGGTGTATGGGGTGTTGAGCAAACTAGATGTTAATAAGGCTGTAGGACTTGATAATATATCACCATGTATTCTGAAGGAATGTGCCAGGGAGTTGACACATGCCTTGACATATTTTTTTAATATGAGTCTTGCACTCGGTCAAGTTCCTAAGGAGTGGAAGGAGGGAAAGATTGTGTTCATAAAGGAGCTGATCAAACTCAAGCATCAAACTATAGGTCTATCTGTGAGTCAGGTGTTGTGGTTAAGTTGTTAGAGAAGCTTGTGAGAACTAGGATCCCGAATTGGGTTGACAGCAATGGTATTATCTTTGATGGACAGGATTTGCTAAAGGGAGGTCATATTTTAGTAATCTACTTATTTATTACACTAAAGTGACTGCTTCCTTGGACAGAGGAGAAGGATTCACAGTAATATACACTTAGATTTCGCAAAGGCTTTTGATAGAGTACCTCATGATAAGTTGATAGTCAAACTAGATCAGATGGGATTGGATATTAGATTGGTGCATTGGATTGGAGACTGGCTATCTGATAGGTATCAACAAGTTGTGTGTGGGGGAGTGATATCCAGGAAAAGGAAAGTCACTAGTGGAGTGCCTCAGGGGTCTGTTTTATGGCCATTACTGTTTAACTTGTATATTAATGATATTGGTGAAGATTTGGATGGAGATATTCAGTTGTTTACAGATGATGCAAAGTTGGGACGAACCATGAAGAGTAGTGAAAATGTTGTTGCCTTACAAGAAGACTTGAATAAATTGAGTGATTGGGCACGGAAATGGAGATGTGAGTTCAATGCTGCAAAATGTACGGTTTTAAAATTTGGAAAACAAAGATGGGATGAAGAATTTATGCTTGGTGAGGATATATTGTTGGAGGTGGAGGAAATAAGATATCTGGGGGTGATAGTGGATAAGGATCTGAAATTTAGGAGACACATAGCCAAAATTGTGAAGACAACACAAAGGCTTCTGGGAATGATGCGGAGGGCACTGACGTGTAGAAGTAGGGAGATTCTTGTTCCATTGTATAAGGCTTTGATTAGGCCACACATGGACTATTGTGCCCAGATTTAGTCACCTGGTTTTCAGAAGGATGAAGAGATATTGGAAAAGGTCCAAAGGCGACTGACTAAGATAGTTTCTGACCTCTGGAATGTCGAGTATGAGGAAAGATTGAGAAGATGTAATTTGCAGTCTGGTGGACAGGAGGAAGAAGGGAGATATGATAGAGACCTACAAGTTGGTAAGGGATCAATGCTGGAGAAGATCTACATAAAATAGTGGGAGACAGGCAGAAAACTAGAGGTCATCCCTGGAAACTGTATAAAGAGGGTTATGAGTAAGGGAGCGAGAGGCAGATTTTTTACGTGCAGAGTTGTCAATGATTGGAATGCCTTGCCTGAGAGTGTGGTGTCTGCAAGTAGTTTGAATGTGTTCAAGGCAAGGTATGATGAGCTGTGTGTGTGATAAAAGGACTTCCCAGATGAGTCTTCAACTCCATGAGGTCTTGGGGTAATAATAATAAGATAAAGAAAAACATCTAAACAAAAGTTGCAAGAAAAAAAAAAAAAAGCAATATTATGAGTATAACAAGAGATCTGTTTAGATAACTAAATGATGTTACATAGAAGTTTATCCCTAGGTTATGAATTGTAAAAAGTAATTCGGGTAAATGTCTGATGGAAGAAGAAAAAGCAGTGAAAAAAAGATGGAAAGAGTATATAGAAGATTTGTACAAGAAAGTTAATATTGAAGGAGAATTTGAAAGGAGAGAATATGTTGAGAAACCCATGATAATGAAAAGCAAAGTGATATCAGCAATGGAACAACTACCAAAATAAAAAGCTCTTGGAGCTGATGGTGTGTCAGAGCAATTATTGAGAGTAGTTGAAGATATGAAGTAGTGAATATATTGACTGATATTTTTCAACAGATTTGGAAGAAAATATATTGGCCTAAAGATTGGAAAACATCAGTATTCATTCCAATTTCAAAAAAAAAATTAAAAAATCCCCGCAATTGTGAGAATTATAGAACCATTGCTATAATTTCACATGCAAGTAAAGTTATGCTAAAAGTGATCCAAAAAAGGTAGGAGCCATACGTGAATAGAGAAATGCCACAAGAAAAGGCAGGCTTTATTACAGGTAGAGGAACCGGAGACCAAATAGCAAATATGAGATGGATTATGGAAAGAACAAGAGAATTTCAGAAGTATGTATTTATCTGTTTTATTGATTATAAGAAAGCTTCAAATTGCGTGGATCACAATAGACTATGGATTATAATGAGATCAATGGGAATTCCTGAACATCTGGGAGTCAAGTCACCACTATCATCACCACTTTCCCACATTATAGCCTGTTTCCACAACTGGAGCTCTATCAAAACTGACAATCATTGCCGCCAAAAAAGTATATCTTCTCTAATTAGAGGAAATGCCAACTAGACCTCTAGATCATCGATGTTTTTCATTACCTAGTGAAATACCACCACTTTGTTTATTAGAGACTCGAAGTGGCTGCAGCCATATTTTGTTGCTAAAGCAAGAGTTCAAGTTTCTTCCCCCCCCCCCCCACATGCAGTGAGAGTGACACCCTCAATGACATACCACTCTCACTGTAGGGGGGACTAGGACCCTCCTGCATTCTAGGACAGCGCTTCCCAAACTGTGGGCCATAGGTTTTGTTGAGGGGGGGCCTTGAAATAATGAAAACAAATTTAAAATCTTTTAAGACTAAGTAGATTTTTTATCTTAAAAGAAACGTATTTAATTTTTATTATTTATTATTATTTTTTGTTATTTTTTATATTTTAATAAAAAAAAATCACACATTGGTGTGAGTTCACAAATTTTGCTTCCTGCGTATTTCGGCGTTTAATGAATATTAGTAAATGTATGCTTGTTCATATAAGTTTCATTTCAAAGCAGAAATCTAAGAATTGCAGTTTCAAATATTTCACCTGATATTGGTGTAGCAGTATTGAAACACATCCATCACATTAAATTGTTATTAAACTTCTCTTATGTTTTTAATTCTTTCTTTATTACTAATCATTTTACGTTTCATGTGCTTGCCCTGTAAATGTACAATGACAATACCTATCTATATCAAAATATCAGATAATGTGCCATGTCAAGTGTGTATGTAAGATGCTAAAAATGTAATATTTGCATTTGATTTTTACAATATTTGCTGTGTATGTTTTGTATTGAATATAAATACAATAAATATTATATATGTCTATATATTAAGATTTTTTTTCGAGGGGGGCCGTGAAATATTTTAATTTTTCCAAAGGGGGGCCCCGACATCCAGAAGTTTGGGAAGCACTGTTCTAGGATAAAGTAGTCTGGCCACTGGATAGTACACGGAATTGAACCGGTTAGTAATGTATGGAGATTTCCCGACTAGCCAGTATCAAATTCTGCAGCAACATATTTTGCCAGTTCATGACTGCAGGAAAACCAAATACTGTGGCTGAAGGGAGAACTGATGAGGTCATGCATGGATAGGAGACCAGGTTCCCTCTGTGTGGGTGATACATTTGTGAGTCTGCCATCTCTCCTTGCAAGGAGTACCCTGGTGTTGTACCACCTTACCCCAGTCCTGAAGATACTTTCAGGTGCAAACTTTGTTTGCTCACACTTGGATAAAGGATTAAACTAAATTTATTATACTCTAACCAAGTGAAAAATAAACTTTCAACAACCCAAAGAAATGCAATCTTACTGCAGATCAAAAAATTCTCCTGCAAAAACAGTTAAAAAAAACTCATAAAAAACAAGAATCCACCCATAAAAACATAAATCCAATCAAACAACCCCCCAAAATTAATTCTATCCAAAAAAACAAAAAATTCCACATCCACTTCACCAACATCCATGGTCTAAACAGCAGTATAAAGGGTATGCACCACTACCAGCCATCTAAACAAGACGTACTATTCCTATCAGAACACCAAATGGCAACCTCAAAGCCACTGTCCACCTCAACTGCCCAAACTACACATTGCACAGCTTTCTGCTACAAAGGCGGCACTTGTGCAATCATCAGAACTGACATACCATACCAAAGACTGCACATCCTTGAATCACGACCATTCGCTTTGGCTCAAAATTTCCCTACCAAATGAACCTGCCCTTTTCATATGCTCTCTCTATAGCTCTTCAAATTCCATCCAACACTCCAACCGCTTAACTTATCTTTTCTTTAAAGCTTACACGGTGATCTGAATGCATTTTTGAAAATTATGGAGACAACTACCATGTTTGAATAAAAACTTTAGTTTAATATAACTAAAATCTACATTTCAACCTTTATGTCAAGGTCATCTTCTGGAGCATACAACTATACACAGAAAAACAAGCTACACTACAATCAAACTGGTTTGTTAAAGATACTGACCAACCGCTACAACAATTGTTTACCTGACCTCTGGTAAAAAAAAAAAAAAATTATACATCAATGCTAGAGTCCTATTATTAGTGTTATCTGTTGGTTGTAGAAATACATTGGGTGCAACAACAACAACGAGTATCTATCTATATACATATATTAACATCATGATTATACTTGTACATTCCAGCCAGTTGGTATGGTATGGTTTCTAATACTAGTTGAAGATTGGCTAGAGTGCTGACTTATGCTGGATCTTATATATTAGGTAGGCTGAATGTGTGTCATCCAGATCCTTGGAATTTTCATGCCATCTTTGTTGTTGATATTTGGATGGTTTATCAGGATTTCGCACGCCTTCTTTAAATTTCCTTTCATACCAGGTTTTTGTGTGGTGTAAAGAGCGGGTGCTTTTCCAGTTGATTTGGTGTAAGGTGTTGAGCACATGGTCTGAGAGGCCTGCTTCACCATAATGGTTATATTTAATGTATTCTTTCTTGTGTATAGGGATTGTCCATCCTGTTTCACCTATGTACGGTAAGTTACAGGTGCAGCGGATGCAATAGACTCCAGGATCTGCTAATGGGAGGAGAGGATCCTTAGAGGAGTTGAACTTTAGTGAGTGGTTTAAAGGTGGCATTGAGGTTATAATGTTGTAGGATTCTGTTGATTTTTTTTTGATAACCCTTTAATGTATGTGATACTATAGTTTTACTGTAATCTAGATTCGTTTTTGTTGTTGTTTTATGGAGTATTTTATTAACAGTATTTTTGTTATAGCCATTATAACATTTTTATTTAGCCATTTTTTTTTTTCCACCAGAGGTCAGGCCAACAATTGTTGTAGCGGTTGATCAGTATCTTTAACAAACCAGTTTGATTGTAGTGTAGCTTGTTTTCTGTGTATAGTTGTATGCTCCAGAAGATGACCTTGATATTGTTGGATCGTCCATCCATAGTAGTAATAGTACATCCTGTCTTTTGATCCGCCATCTTGTTTTAACGTTGTTCTTAATAAGGTTAATTAATTGTAAGTTGATTACTAATCCAAATATAGGGAAATTTCTATTATACTGCGTCACCCTATATTCAGATTAGTCTATGCAAAATAGTGGAATCAAATATTAATTAACGTTAGCAGTCTAATTTTTATATATAGGCCGAATTTGACATCAATATTTAAGGTTCCCGCTAGGTCCGATAATTTTATGAACGGTGCAGTGAAAAAAAATCAGGCTAACAACAAATTGAAATCAATAAAACAAAACATTTAATGCAGGGTTATATAATATAAACATAAGCATACTTTGGACACAAGATAATGCAAAATTAACTCTGTTCAACAACTCATAACATTCACTCAACTGTTGGTATCAAACATTGAGTCTTTAAAATCTATTTCTCCCTAATAAACAAAAATAGTTCTCAAGTTCAATATCACTGAAATTCACAGCAAATATTTTAACAATTGTATTCTCTATCTATCCCTTAGTCGTCAGAAATCCCATAGTTCAATCAAGAGGTAGTTATCACTTTAAGGGAGGAAGACTATTAATCTTCTAGCTTCGGTTAATTTCAGCATAAGCACCACAGTTAATGTTAGTATTTAACAGGAGGAGTTAATTCTTATAACTTCACTCTAAAATGCTATAAAGTACAACTGTTTTTACTGGAATAAATCCTTGCACATATTATTCACTGGGGCACACTTAAAACTTTAGTTAACTATCACACTGGAGCTACACATTTCAAAAGTAATCTTCTTTAAATTAACTTAATCTTTAATCTCAGCACATCACAAATGCAGACACACTTGCAAAAATTCACTTATTCCTCATATACTACTTTGCAATAGAATCAGCTTTCCACTAATCTTCCTTGAAAGCTCTGGAATTCAACATCAACTTCAGAATTCCATATCAATATTCTGAGTTGTCAATTTACATCCCGATCCTTTGTAATCTAGTTACAGCACTTCAATCTTATTACTACAGCCTCTTACTTCACTCCGTGCTGCTAATAAATTATTTCCTCATCTCTATTGTACTGAGTGCTGTTACTGTACTGAGTGCACCAACTGTACTCAGTTCCTAGTTCCGCAGTTCTAGTGCTGACTGCCAACTCTCTGACTGTGACGATGACTCTTGTTTCCTCTCACTTTTCATTTATATACCCTTCACTCCTTTTTCCCGCCAAACCTTCTTCTCATTGTCTAGCTTATATCAATTCCATCTCACGCCCATAACTCATGTGCTACCACGCTCGCGCTTTCACTTTTAACTCTGTCTCCATGACAACAATTAGAGCAGTACATAAGCATAAGCATTACATAACATTTTGCCTTTACATACAGAAATAAAATAAAAAGATATTTTTCAATTCAAATATTATACAATTAATTATGATGAACCCAAATTCTTTTACTATTAATATAGGAATAAATAAAATAATCTGAACGTCATTTTTATACAGAGTCCTTTCCATTATTAATACACATCCTAGATTAAATAATTAAATAAAAAAACTCAAAGGTAATTATATGAATAATAGTTTATAACAAGAGATTTACATTAAATAACATCTACAAATGTAGTCTTTGATATGGTGGATTATGTTGGATTCTGAAGGAAGTATTAATAATTTTAATTTCTCTTCATTCAGAGTCCAACAACATAAAGGTCGAAACGTCGAATGTAGATTTTAGTTATATTAAAGTAAAGTTTTTATTCAAACATGGTAGTTGTCTCCATAATTTTCAAAAATGCACTCTTAACCTATCTCTCTCTCTCTCTCTCTAAAGCTTGACTTTCTGCAATCAAAATACTCTAATAGTGAGGTCAACCTTCTTGGGGACTTTAATGTCCACAACTCACAATGGCTCCCCTTTTCCAGTTTCACCAACCAAGCAGGCAGCAATGCCGAGGTGTTTGCCATCAGTAATGACCTATCCCAGATCATCAATCTTCCTACCAGAAAACCTGACACCCCCCCTCCAATTGCCAACACACTTGACCTCTTCCTAACAAGCTCCCCGTCCAGGAATATTGTGGTTGTGAGTTCTCCTCTTGGTAACTAACTTGGACCACAACTTCATACAAGTCTTTTGTCAAAGAACGACCTTCACCAGTCAGTTCACAGTCTCGTGTTCTTTGGCACTACCAGGGTCCCAAATGGGAGGATCTCCACAACTACCATTCGTCCTTCCCATGGTCCAACTACTGCTTCAGTTCTTCTGATCCAAACACCTGCTCAGACTAAATAAGAGAAATCATCCTCACAGAAATGAAGGCTTTCATCCTTCATTCCACTCCAAATTCTCAGCCATCATCCATGCCTTGGTTCCTAAAAAAGTGTGCCAATGCTGTAAAAGAAAAAACCTTTGCTTACCATGAATGGCTCGAGACCAAAACTCCAGCTGCCCGCTCTACCTACACTGAAGCTTGCAACCATTGTAAAAGAATCATCAGCAAGTCCAAGTCAGACTTTGAAAGGGTCAAATGGTGCAAACTTGCCTCATGTCCAAATGGCAGTCGCTCCTTCTGGTCCCTTGCAAGGCCATTGGGCACAACTTCTACCCACCTAGGTTTCCACCACTCTTGCAATCAAATGGTACTGTAGTTCATCTAAGCACAAGGCCAACTTTCTAGCATCACTCTTCTCTTCAAATTCCTACATTGATGACCTGGGCAAAGTCCCCTCCACACTACCAAGAATGGCTCCCTTCATGTCACCCATAGTCCAACAAAAAGAAATCCGAAGAACCCTCAATAACCTGAACACAAACAAGGCATCTGGTCCTGATGGCATCCCACCTGATTTGTTAAAAATAGTACCCCAGAGGTAACACCTATCCTGTATCGTCTCTTTAATAATCTATCTTACTCAACTGGTATCTATCTTACAACATGGAAGCAAGTCCACATTCAGTCCATCCCAAAGAAAGGTGATAAAAGTCAATCAACGAACTACCATCCAGTTGCACTCACTTCTGTTCTCTTTAAAATTATGGAGAAAGTCATCAACAACCAACTTTTGAACCACCTAGAGTCACACCAACTAATCAGTGACAAGCAGCATGGATTTTGTCACTAGTGATCTACGGCTGATCTTGCCCTCACCAGCAACCCCTGAACTCAAGCCAAGGAGAAATTTGGAGAAACTCACATAGTTTCTCTAGACATTTCAAAGGCATTTCATCAGGTTTAGCACATGGCCTACTTAACAAACCGCCATCCTATGGTCTGCCTTCCTCACTCTGCAACTGGATCGCCAACTTTCTTAATGGTTGCTCACTATGAGTCATAGTGGAAGGTCTACTCTCCTCACATTTCCCCACCAATGCAGGTGTATCCCAGAGTTCTGTTCTTTCACCCACTGTCTTCCTCTTGTATATAAATGACCTGCTCTCTCAGACTCCCAATCCTATCCATAACTTTGTCAATGACAGTACACTCCATTCCTCCCTTGCATTTGACAAGATCACATTCAAGACAACATTCAAGATCTACCATTACCTGTGACCTGAACTCAGATCTCCTAGTCAAATCCCAGTGGGGCAAGGACAACCTTGTAAACTTCAATGCCACCAAAACTCAGTCCTGTCTGATCTCTCGCAAGAAAGAGTTCACATTCTTCTCCATTACCCTCAGTAATACTGAGATATCCAAACATGATCAGATTTCTCTTCTTGGACTGACTTGCACCTCTGATTTTTCCTGGTACAACCAATTTTCAAATGCAGCTTCTGCATCTGCCAAAAAACTTGGTGTACTTTTTCACATATTTCACCTTCACAGCTGCTAACTCTATACAAAGCCCAAATCCTCCCAGCCATGGAATATTGCTCCCATATTTGTGGTGGAGCATCAAAATCCTCTCTAAGATTGCTTGATTTGATCGCAAGGAGGGTAGCTAATTAATGATCCCTCTCTCTCTCATACCCACTTCAAACAGATGTTCAGTTTCTGCATTGTCTCTCTTCTACAGATACTTTCATGGACAGTGCTCTGCTGAATTGGCCACTATTATTCCTTCATAACTGGTAATTAACTTAAAGAATTTACAAAATATAAAACGGATATTAATTAAAGGAAACTTTAATGAATACCTTCAATATTTCGGCAACGTCACTTTGCCATCTTCAGGAACATACAAATAAGGTATGTGCACACAGGCACTAACAAAAGCAAATGAGGAAGAAGGCAAGAAACTAATATTGTTCCTAAAGTCCTGATGGTGTCCCCTAGTAGGCTATGTAGGTATCCTTGGCCGTTAGGCTGAAGGTCTGATGTAAGTCTCCCAAATTTGGGGCAGTCTCATGCAACCAAATTTGTTGAAGTTTGGCATGTTTCTTAGGGCTGAGGCTGATTCCATGAAAAGTCTTTCAAATTTGAACTTGCCATGGTGTATTATTGTGGCTTTCTTCCACCGTATTTTGTGGCGTGTATCCAGAGCATAGTCTGCAAGACCAGGGTGAAAACGGATGTAGTCCTTGTGTTCTGAAATTCTGATATTCACTGTCCTGCCTGTTTGGCCAAAGTAGGACAGCTTACAGCTGCAAGGAACCTGGTATACACCAGGTCTAGGGGAAGTGGTTGGTCTTTAGTGGAGCAGATAAGGGATGCCAATTTTCTATATGGTCTGTAACAAGAGGTCAAGTCATGTTTTTTTAAGATTTTGGCAATTTTTTCCGAGGTGTCTCAGATGTAGGGAATGGTAATGGATTTAGATTGCCCCAAATTTGGGAGACGTACATCAGGAGACCTTCAGCCCCAACGGCCAAGAATACCTACATAGCCTGCTAGGGGGCACCATCAGGACTTTTAGGAGAAACAATAGCTTCCTTGCTTCTTCCTCATTTACTGTGTGTAGTGCCTACATGCACTTGTCTTTATTTTAAGTTCCTTTGATGATGGCAAAGTGACGTTGCCAAAATATTAGAAATATATATTAAAGTTTAATTTAATTTATATTCTAGTGTACATTGCGAATTCCTTAAGTTAATTAATAATCATGAAAATAGTTCAGTTGTAAATTGTGTTTGCTTACATTTGGATAAAGGATTAAACTAAGAATATAATTTCTTGGCATCTTTAATTTATAGTATAACCAAGTGGAAAAGAACTTATATTGTAACACGACTAATTGATCAATCTCGTAGTAGGTAATTCACAAGAAATAAGCCTTGTGAAGTTCATATTTCATTTGTATCTTAAAATTAATATTGTAATTACAATGTCAACAATAATACCTCTATATACATATTGCCATGAACTTCAGAAATAGAAGATCTGGGTAATCCACTCCTCAAGTGAAGTCCATCACAATTCTGAGATACAACATGGCATACTAATCCTTTTCTGTGTAATGCAAGAATTGCCATATGAGTATAAGTTGGTTCAGCACTACTGAGATCATGAATCCTTTTGGAAAAACAAAAAAAAAACTTTTCTCATAAATTGATATTTCTTCATAAATATCAAAAAATATCACAATTTAAAAATCATAATATCTGCATTACTAATCCAAATTCCTGAGAATCAATAGGTTTTAAATTACTGACATTTAAAAACTGTTTATAATTTAACCCATCAAGGAATATTTATGCCTTGAAATTCAGTTGTTTCACTCTTGCTTGTGCTTTTAAATGAGTGTTTTGTCTAGAAAATGCAAATTGGAAAGGACTTCCTTAGGAATGAGAATTACTTGTTATAAAATGGATAAATGGTTAATAGTAGTAAACTAGTAAATAATGCTTTTTTTAACTTCATTCAATACGGTTTTATATTATTAAGAAAGACTTTAAGGGAGTCATCAAGGGAAGTCACCTACTACTACCTGCACCAACTATCATACCTGTTCTTGAATTCATTCACACTACTTGCACACATAGCATCAAATGGCAATCCATTACACTCATACACCACTCTATGAGAGAAAAATCTAGCTCTCACCTCCTTCATGGCATTCATGCTCAACATTATCCATATTGTCCTTTTATTTGCATTTTATTTTTATAAAATGAAAATTGTCATTTACTGATTATCCTGTATAATCCTTTCAGAAGTCTAAGTCATACCTCTCTTTTTCCTGTTTGCTAGCGTCTGCATTCTACAACTTCTCAATCTGTCTACATAGTCGGTATTCAACAATCCTGATATCATTTTTTACATTCTCCTTTACACTCTCCACTGCATCAGAATCACCACAGAAACCAGAAGACTAGACCTGCAGAAATAGTCATATGAGGTCTTATCAAGGACTTGTAAAGAGGAAAAATGAATGTCTTACATGTCAAGTTTTGTTTCAGCATAGCAATTATCCTTTGAGTTGCATTTTCAATCTTTGCTATTTGGCCCGTGAACTTCAACTTCCTATCTACTAAAACTTCAAGAAGACTGCTAGCATGATCGATTCTTCTAGCATAATCCCACCAATATAATATGACATTGGATACCTCATTACAATGAAGTGCATAACTTTACATTTACTAACATAGCCATTTTCACGTGCACACATTTTCAGCCTATTCAAATCATTCTGCAAGTACTGCATATCAGTTGCATTCCTGATTACCCTGCCAATTTTGTATCATCAGCAAATACCTCCATGTCTCCTATTAAATTCTTTCCAATGTCATTCATGTAGAGACTAAATAACAATGGACCAAGAGCTGATCCCTGAAGTATATCATTGATCACAATAAATCCCCATACAGCAATTTTTTGATGTCTGTCAGTCAGCATCATCTTATCCAGGTAGCAGTATATAATCCAATCCCATCATCTCAAATTTATGGGAGTCTTTCCATACTACATCCCATCAAAAGCTTTAGCAAAGTCCAAAAGTATTATGATATATCCATTCTCCTTGTGTAACTCAATGGTAACATTATTACAGAATGTGAGCAAGTTGCTCAAACATGACTTTCCCTTAGTGAAGCCATGCTCTTCATTGGAAAGTATAGATTCTCTGTCAATACATTTCTGTTTGCAAACCCTAACCAACTTACACGACTTTTCCAAAATATTCACCACTATCCCAGATACTGATAGGCCGATAGTTGGATACATCAGTCTTTGCACCACCTTGTGCAATGGGATTACTGATTATGAAGACAGATTGCGAATTTGTAGAAGAATGCAGATACTAGCAACAGGAGAAAGAGGGATGATATGATTGAGACTTGCGAACTTCTGAAAGAATCATACAGGATATCAGTAAATTAAATTTTTCATTTTATGGAGAGTTGGGAAAGGCAAGACGATATGGTAATATGCATATTACTGCTAATCAATGATTTGTAATAGTATGCATAGAACAAAAATGATATTAAACAACTGATATACAACAACAAGAAAGAACATATTAGTAGCAGAGTTATAAAGGTAACTTATGTCCTTATATTCTCATATGTTCTTCCTTGTGGTTATATCATGTGGACAGACTTATGTGTTCGTCGAACATGTTGTTTATTATTTTAACGGTATAATAGAACACAGAAACTAAGTAAATAATTAATTTATTAACTTGATGCTGATATTTCGCTGGTATTATAACCAGCATCTTCAGAGCACAAAAACACTGTTTGTCACAATAAGCGAGACTAAAACAACATGGTGTACTTACTGTATCAATTCACCTAGGTGTCAGTCTTACTCTGGCATTCTGACATTCTTGGAACAAAAGCTCTTTTGCAAACCTTTCATCTATCTGGTTTAAATGAACATACCTGATTCTATTTGATTTAAATGAACATATCAGCTCTGCTCACACATGCTAACAATATCAAGTTCTTTCCTAATATCTTGTTTTTAATATTCTGTTCACTATTAATCTTTCTCTGAACTCTCATATCTGTTGTCTCCAGTCTTGGATCTAGTGGTTTGTTGCTAACCCAGATATCAGATACATAAGATAAAATTGGTTTGAATGCTGTCTTATATACAGCTAGTTTAGAATTCTAATTTCTCTCTTATTACATATAAAGTTATCCAGTTGACTCTATACTACACCAGATATGCTAATTCTGTTGTATATTTCCATATTTATTTAGTTTGCTATCTTCAGTAAAAATTGTGCATAGCTGAAATGTTTTACTTGTTTTATAGGTTTTTTCCATTCAGGATACAGTTCATGTTTTCAAGGTTCCTGATTATTTTCACTATCTTTGTCCTTTTTACTGCTGATTTTCATACCAAATTTATTACAGCAATTATTCGGTTTAGTTAGGGAATCATACAGACTTCTACTGGATTTATTTGGGAGTATAACATAACCTGCATAAAGTAAAGAGCTGAGATTAACCTCTCTAATTTTGATATCAGGTTAAATGCCACTTTCCTTCACAATGTGATATCCACATAGATGATGAACAACAGTAAAGATAATGTGCACCCTTGTCTCACATCTAAATAAACATTAAGCCATCTTCCTGTACACCATTCAATTCTAACTGCTGATTTACAACTCAAATATAGACTAAGTATTGCATGATATAATGTATTATTTACACGACAACCATAGTATTTTGAACAGCTCTTCCCTTGGCATGTTGTCATATGTCTTTTCCAGATCTGTATGATTTGAATACAGATTCTTGTTATATTCCTATGATTTCTCAACTATTTGTCTTAAAGTGAAAATCTGATCCTGAAAACATCCAGTTGGCCTAAATCCAGTTTGTTGTTCTGTAAATTTACTTTCCACAATTTTCCTTAGCCTTTTTCTTTTCTCAAGTATACTCACATGAATCTTGTCTCAGTCAGTAGAAAAATTTCTCTGTAATTTTCACATAGTTTCATTACTCTTTTTATAAATGGGTACTATGAGAGCTCTACTCCAATCAACCCTGTGACTGGGCAATCTGATGATGCAGTGCAGCCATTGCATCATCAGATTATATTACCAGTTATATCAGCAGCACTGTGAGCATCCAACATTTGCACATTTATCAGTAAAGAGAGAAAGTTATCTGGTTGTACTGCTTAACATGTAGTCAAGAGATTATGAGAACCATATAGCTGTAATAGCACTTCACAAGGCTGGAATTCAGCCACCTATTATTTTCAACATGCTAAAAGCACTCAGGATTAGTAGGATGTTTGTGCATTGGACTATTAACCATTATAATGATACAGAAGATGTATCTGACTTCCAAAGAACAAGTTGACCACACAGGACTCAGTCCCTGCACACAAGGTGAGGACCACACAACAGTGATTGAAAGTAAATGTGACAGACCACATATCACCATCTAACTGGCCATCTGGAAGTTTCGGATCTGAATCTGCTGGGCTTCAAATTGTGGTCGGAGCTTGAGAGAGAGTTGCCTGCAAAAAATGACATCCCAGCATTGTCAGCCTGAAGATGGATTTGGAGAAAGCAGTGGCAGTGTTTCCATTCGATGGTGTGATTGCTGCCATCAATATGTGTCCTCACAGATTTCAGGCGTGCGTAAAGGCAAAATGGAGATATTTTGAACACTGAGTGCTGCTATATGCATGTTATACATATGGTTTGTACGTGCTGAGAGCTTTAAATAATTTACTGATAGATTAAAGGTTTATGCACTGTTCAAGTTTTTAGAGTATTTATGGCTAGACTAGGGAATTAACCACTAATATCTAATTTAAGCAACTTTATTTCACTTCTCAGCAAGATTTCAGTAGCCAAAGTATTAAAATAATATTGTAAAACATCTTGCTCATGACATACAAAAAATAAACATGTTTACTAACAACTCTACAAATAATGCATTACTAATTTCTTAACTTTAATACAGATATCCTATATTTCTTATGTTTGTTTCTTTGCTTAAGTTCTTATTCTTCCAGATGAGGCTATTGAGACATCGGAATATTTTGCTAGCTTTTACTGCTTATTGTTGTACTTCATTTTGTGTGATGCCATAATTTTATCTTGCCAACTTGTTCAATTATTTTCCCTTTAATTTCTAATGTACATCTTACAGGTACCTTGGCATTGCAACTGTCATTGTGTTAGTTTTATTTTTTTTTTTGGTTGGTATTCTTCATATTTTTCTTTTTCTGCATTATTGACCATATTTAGTAATCTTTGCAGATCATCTTCATTGTCTGCTAGTAAGATTATATCAGCATATCCAATTAGCAAAATCCCAAGATTCCTAGGATTCATCAATTTCCAGCAATCCATTTCATCAATGTAATCAATAGCTCGTAATCTTCTGATTCCAAAGTGTACATTCATACACTCTGCCACATTAAACTTGCTACCTTTATCCTTTTCCTGTACTGTCAGTCTTTTTAAATCATCCTGCAGCATCTTTGATTAATACAATCACTAATGCCTTCCCAAGTTCTGCATTTTTTGCAAACATCTGGATATCCCCCCTGCCTCTCAAAAAAATCATTTCCTATATCATAAATTTACAAATGAAAGTTCAGCATCCTGTGACAATCACTGGTCACCTACTTTCTCATAGCTTTATTCTGCCATATGCTACTCTTGATGTCAGCCCATAAAATTCCTATTATCCACGTTACCAGCTTTATCTATCCCCATTCACTCCAGCTTACATAAGAGTTTTCTGTATAGTTTTCTGTCCAACATTAAATGAAAATGAAATATAGGAATTGCTAGCTTTATAAAACTAAAACAAATGCAAAGCTTGTTTGTTATGATAATATATCTGAGAAGGACAATTCTTAAATCTTAAAAACAATTCTTAAAATTCATAATCAGTTAATCTCAAAGCATATCTGTCATAATAAATAAGTAGACCTATCCTAGGGTTCCCATTTGTCCCATTTTTTATAAAAATGTCTGAGTAAATTCCAAAAGTCCCACTTTTTTAAGTATCCTTCAGGAAAAAATGAATAAACTGATTTTATCTCGTTTTTAGTACCAATTTCTATTATAATGTTGATAATAATAAATTTTATTTATTTATAATAATAATCATTAGTATTATAAATATTATAACTAACTAATAATAACTAATAGTAACTAATGGCAATGTTCTTTTTTCTCATGCTTCTGTTATAACAGTATCTTACTTGATCAATACTTTGAGTGTTATTTTTATCGTTTTCTACCCCTATAATGCTGAAACGTAAGTGCAGTATTAATGATAATATTAGAAGAGAATTTCTTTTCATTAAAGGTGTAGATAAAAATGTGGAATGTACTTTATGTAACTGTAAATTTTGCGTTTCGCATGGTGGTCGGTCAGACGTAGTCAACCACGTGAAAATGAAAAAACATAAATCTGCTGTTCGAAGTAAAGCTTCCAACTGCAATATAAGTAATTTTTTAATTGTGAAAACCAAAAGTGAAAGGAAAAAAGAGTTATCACTGGCAGCTCAGGAAGCAACTTTCACGTATCACATAGTGGTGCATACTTTAATACCACAGCTTTAACTCCATGGACTGCATAACAACCATCATGAAAAAAATTTTCAATGATAAATTCAGGTCTTCGCAAACAAAGTGCAAGGCAATAATAACCAATGTTATTGTGCCATTAGTGACAAAGCAGATTGAGTAAGAGCTAAAAGAAGTTTGTTTTATATCACTACTAATCAATTCATCAAACCACTTTGACGTGAAATTAGTGCCTCTGGTCATTAGTTACTATCATCCAGAAAAAGGTGTGAAGGTGAATGTGTTGGAGTTCGTTAATTTAGGTGGTGAAACTTCAGAACTTTTATTTTCTTATGTGTTGGAAGTATTACAGAAGTTAGCTCTCCTGAAAAAGGTTATTGCTATATTAGCAGATAACACAAATACAAACTTTGGTGGAAAGAAGAGAAAGGGAAAGAATAATCTGTACTTCAAAATGCAAGAAATAACTGTGAACAATTTAATTGGAATTGGTTGCCCTGCACATGTGATACATAATGCTGTGCAGACTGCTTACCTATCAATCTTCAGTTAATAATCAACAAAATTTACCAACATTTCCACATATATTGTGTACGAGTTGAGGAACTAAAATCATTTTGTGAATTCACAAACACAGAGTATAAAACTCTTTTGGGTAGCAGCAAGACAAGATGGCTCTCTCTTTTGCCTGCAATCCAGAGGGTTATTGACATGTTCCCTTCACTGAAGTCATTTTCTTTCTATTGACAAATGTCCTATTAGTCTCAAAAATTTCTTTGAAAATCCACTTTCAATTACACTCTTGCATTTCCTTGCCAGCCAGTTAAAAACCTTTTATGATACCATTAAATGCATTGAAAAGAATAAACAGTAATTGAAGTGAAGGATGAAACAAACAAACTGGTGGAAAGGTTAAATTGAGAACAGGAATCAAACCTTGGAGATTCAGTGGCAAAATCTGAAGAAAACATTAATTGATTCTGCCAGAGCGGCATGTGGTGAGGTTGTCTGCAAGGATAAAAAAATCAGAACTCCCTGGTGAACACAGGAAGTTAAAGAGGCAGTGAAGGAAAAGAAGAAAGCATATCAAAAGTTCTTGTCAAATAAGTCAGCTTTTACTCTTACAGAATACAGAGACAAATGTAAGAAAGCTAAACAGTGTGTAAAACTAGCTAAACAAAAGTCATGGGAGGACTTTGGCAAGAATATAGAAAATAAATATCAAGAAGGTGGCAAAATATTCTGGAGGTTGTTGAAGAAGCTTAGGAATGGAGGAAAGAGTGCTGTAAAAGGAGTTAGAGATGATAAAGGTGACATGAAAACAGGAGAAAAAGATATCCTTGAAGTATGGAGTAATTACTTTGAAAAACTGCTAAATGAAACAAGCAGTGATGACAGCACGGTGATAAAAAACACTGACCAGGCATGCAGTCAGGAATACATATCCATACTTGAAGTAGAAAAGCCATCAAAGGCTTGAAATGTGGAAAGGCAACAGGAGTAGATGATATTCGACCAGAAATGCTGAAGTATGGTGGTATAAAAATCTTACAGTGGCTGCACTGCATAGTTCAGAAAGCCTGGACAGAGGGACGAATTCCCGATGATTGGAGTAGAGCTCTCATAGTACCCATATATAAAAAGGGAAATAAAACTGAATGTGAGAATTACAGAGGTATTTCCCTACTGAGTGTTCCTGGCAAGATCTATGCAAGTATACCTGAGAAACAGTTGAAAAGAATTGTGAAAGAAAAGCTTGGTGAAGAACAATCTGGATTCAGGCCAAATAGAGGCTGTCAGGATCAGATCTTGAAATAGTCGAGAAAGCATGGGAATATAACAAAGATCTGTATTTAAGTTTTGTCGATTTGGAAAAGGCATATGACAAGGTGCCAAGAGAGAAGCTATTCAATACGCTGCAGTTATATGGTGTCAATGGGGCATTATATCAAGCAATACTTAGTCTTTATTTGAGTTGTAAGTCAGCAGTTAGAATTGAAGGAAGTACAGGAAGATGGTTTAATGTTAAATCTGGGGTGAGACAAGGATGTACATTATCCCCTATGTTATTCATTATCTATATGGATCACATTATGAAGGAAAGTGGTATTAAACCTGATATCAAAATTGGAGATGTTAATGTCAGCTCTTTGCTTTATGCGGATGATGTTATACTTCTAAATAAATCCGCTACAAGTCTGCAAGATTCTCTGACTAAATTGAATAGTTGTTGTAATAGATATGGTATGAAAGTCAGCAATAAAAAGACAAAGACAATGAAAATAGGCAGAATCATTGAAAATGTCAACTGTGTTGTGAATGGAGAACCTGTGGAACAAGTAAAACATTTCAGCTACTTAGGCACGATTTTTACTGAAGATGGTAAATTAAATATAGAAATAGACACCAGAATCAGCAAAGCTGGTATGGTGGGAAGTCAATTGAATAAATTCATATGGAATAAGAGAGAAATTAGTCGGAACACTAAATTAGCTGTATACAAGACAGTGTTCAAACTAGTTTTAACTTATGGATCTGAGAGCTGGGTCAGAAGTAAAACACTTGACCAAAGACTAGAGACCACAGATATGAGAGTCCTGAGAAAGATTATAGGCATGAACAGATGGCATCAATGGCAATATCATATTAAAAATGAGGATATTAGGAAAGAACTTGACATTGTGAGCATCCAGGAATGTGTTAGCAGAGCTAATCTCAGGTGGTATAGTCACTTAAATAGAATGGGAGAGGAAAGATTAGCAAAACAAGTGTTCTCTGCCAGGTTGGCAGGAAAACAACCCAGAGGAAGACCAAGATATAGGTGGATTGATACGGTACAAAGTGCCTTAGACGATAGAAATATAAGATCTGATAATGTTGGAGTCTTGACAAGTAACAGACTGATTTGGAGGAAAATTGTAGATAGGAAGTTAGTAATGATGTAATTTTTTCATGTAGTACTCTCATATCCTGTACACCCCTTGAGGGTACATGTCAGGAATTTGATGATGATGAGGTTAAATTGTAGGAAGGCAGAAAAGTTTCTTACTACTGTGAGAAAACAGTTGCAAGAATTAGAAAAAGAAGGACACATAACAGTCGAAAAGTTTGAAAGCTATGCAGTAGATTTCTACTGCACCTGTATTGAATATAGTCAGTAGTGGTGTACACCATTTCTCACACCTCTTCAGTCTATGGATTGGATTAATTTGAAGGGAAAGGATCCTGTGACTTGGAAGAACATACAAGAAAGCTACATATTCATGCAGACAGTGTCACCAAGTTTTACTGTGAATGAAGAGGACTTATTTGATGAGTTTGTATGTATGAAAAAATATTGTGAAAGAATTTGAAGTGTGGAGTGAACAGAAGGATGAAAGTGTCAGTGATCAATGGTGTGAAATGTTTGCCCATTTTACAAAGCAGGGTATAAATTCTGGGAGTATTAAATGCCTAGTTAGTTTTTGTTTAGCACTGATAGGAACTAATGCAGCTGTTGAACGTGTTTTTTCATTAATAAATGTGCTTTGGACAGATGAAAAAATATAGACTTAAAATAGAGACAGTAAAAGCTTTAATCATTGTAAAGACATATTTTAAGAATTTCTCTTGTGCTGAGTTCTATGATCAAATATCAAAATAAAAAAAAATTCTTGAACAGGTCCATAAATCTGATAAATATTTTTCTAATTAAATATGTTTGTGATTAATAATCCTTTTTTGAAGTGGAGTTAAAGTTAATGTAATGCAGTATTTAATTTAAAGTACAACATATATAATAGTTTTATTTTTGGTTTTCTTAATTTTTAACATGTCCCCTTTTTTTTTACAAAATGTCCCGGGTTTTTAAAGTAAAAATTTCAGAATGTCCCAGATTTTAGTAAAACGTTATGGGAACCCTAACCTATACTAATATTTACCTCACATGTTTCCCTTTTTGAAGAAGTGTCCATATACCAGCAGGCCCTCTATAATCAGGTATCTGTGCAGCCTAAATAAAAAGAATGCAATAAATTATTCATACAAAAATTAACTACACATATCCATTCACTGTTTTGTTTCTCTTAGTAGATTCATTTATATTAAATTTATTATTTCCATTATTAAAATAAAACTTCTCAAATCCAAACATCTGGGCAGAGCAACTACTAGTTTACAGAAATGTTTCCGTACCAAGCATTTGTCACTTTAGATAAATTCTCAGTTTTCAAAATTAACATCTTCTTGACAGTTTACATAAATTAGACCAGCACCAAAATAAGATCCAAACCAACAAAAATTACTTCAAGCAATAAAGATTCTTGAACCAGGAATTTTACAAGATATATTGTGCTCTGGCAGAATTTGCTAAGGCAGATGGACCACTCAACAGAAGAGCAAATAATTGGATATATATGTGTCAAAGTCCCTGTACAGTTTGAATTTTTAATAAAATATGAACAATTTTCAAAATGCAATAGGGAGGGAATTTATTTGAGATTTAGCATATTTAACTGTATGAATGATGAATATGTAGACTTTCAACCAGTAAAAATTTTTAAGGAGAAATGCATTATATCATTATGAACAAATAAACTATAATACACTAATTATTATTATTGTATGGAAACTTCCATGCAGTCCTAAGACTTATTGTGGGAGACCCAAACAATCAACACAATATCTATCGTACCTCTCCTTGAAACCATTAATAGACATGAGTGCTTTGTCTTGCTCAGACAAAACCATTCCATTCATTCACAACCAAGTGAAAAATCTAGTCATCATGCCCTTGATAACTACACTCTCAACTTCCAGAGATAACCTCTTGTTCAGTCCCCCCCCCCCCCCAATCAGCCAAGTGCTGAAACATTTCTCCTGCATCAGCCCTATAAAATCCTTTAAGTAACTGAAACATTTCTCCTGCATCAGCCCTATAAAATCCTTTAAGTAACTTAAATGTCTTTTTCATATCCCCCCCCTCACTTTTTTTTGCTCGACCAACTTTTGCAATCCACAAGCCCTCAATCTATCCACATGCAATGCATTCCATAGCCATCTTGCTTACTTGCCTCCGAATCCACTCCACTACTTCCTAATCCTCAAGAAACCCAGGTGACCAGACCTGAGCACAGTAATCCAGATGTGGTCATATCAAGGCTTTATAAAGAGGAATGATAACTATCTTATCTCTGCTTGTTATATTATGTTCTTCAATAACCAAGTAATTCTGTCAGCTACCATGGCTACTCTTTAAAGCTACCTGTGGCATGACTGTAAAAAATAAATTACACGATAACCACAGTAAATAATTCATGAAATGAAAGTAGATATTTCGTACTGAAAAAAAAAACAGTACATCATCAGTGCATAGAAACAAGCAAATCAAAGAAACGGGAATACAAGGCACATACAGCAGTCAGTGGTTTACCGATTAAACACTGTTGCCATGTGGTAGAAATTAATATTAATAAATAATATTATTAAAAATATCATTAAAAACTATTTTTGATGGTTATGTAAAATAAGAATTTCCCAAACTTTGGGGGGGGGGGGGGAGAGAGAGAGAGAGAGAGAGAGACAATTGTTCCGATTCAGAGACGCAAAGCCCTTTTACATTGCATTCCAATGTAAAAAGGCTTCACAACTTTATTTGAAAAGGCGTTCACATATTTAAACCTGCTTCTAATGGAGAAAACAAGCTTTATCCCATTGGATACTGTGTTTAGTGTCAATACTATATTGTGCCAGACCGGACTTTTGAGATTTCATGTATTCGATATAATACTGATGTTCATTAATTCTTTTTTCCACAGAACAGCCAGGTCTGTCCAAAGTATGTTAGATTGCATTCACAAGGTATCTGGCAAATGCCAGCTAATGATAGAGGTGACAGTTTGTCTTATGTAGATGGCAACAGATGAGAAATTTTGTTGATAGGAAACTATGTGGGAATTATTATTATTACATAACACCTCCAGGGAGTCCAAAGACTCATCGAGGGAGGGCACCTGCTCTACAACTCTCCATCTCCATCACTCCACTAACCTTCATCATATACACCAGCGCCATTTACCACTGACCACCATCACCACTATTTTCACAGACAATCACAAACATCCATGCCCATGGCAGGATTCAAACCTGTAGCCTTTTGGCTGGAGAGCGGATACGCTAACCACTTGGCCAACCAGGTTGGCATTTACTTCAAAATTGTAGAAATAAAAATTACATATCACTTTACACTGAATTGGTTGTTGACAATGAAAGCAATTTTAAAACCTGGACATTTCTCGTCATTTGCAAGAGGGGAAAAAAAAATTATGAGTTTATAGAGAAATCCTTCTATTTCTTTTACAAACCAGGATAACAAACTATTAAACAAATTAATATACTTGCATTTCAACACTGTATCAAAAGGCAACTCTCACAAGCTACAGTTTGCCATTCCTGCCCTATCATTTTCTCATATATCATCAAAAATTATACCATCTATTATGACACTCTGAAATAAAGTTTAATAATCTGATATTACTAGTTAATCATGCCATATATTAATCATGATGACAATATTCTTCTAAATATATCTAATGTTTGTCAGGTTCTAATCTGGAAAAAAAAAAAAAAAAAAAAAAAAAAAACTCCAACCTATTTTTACGTAAATCTTGGTCTTCTGAGTCGCTTTTCTGCCATGTTTGATTGAATATTAAATATGTTTGCATAATCTCTCATTCTATTTAAGTGATCACAGCACTTTAGATTAACTGTTTATGTATTGTCAATTTTTTTTTCCACTCTGTCTTCATTTTTGTCATGGTTCTGCTATTGATGCCTCATGTTCAATTCCTCTAATATCCTTACTAAGATATATATGGCCTTTTTGCCAAATGTTTTATTTTTAAGCCAATTTTCAGATCCTTATTAACTGTGCCAACTTTACTATTTTTTTTTTTATTTCTATACTGCCCTTTTATTAAAAATTGTGCCTAAATACTTTAAAAAAATTCTATTCTTTGGGCTCAATATTGAGAATGCAGTTGATGTTTTCCTGCCTATTTTCAAAATGTTTGTTTTTTTTAATGACAATTTTCATACCAAATCTGTCAAAAAACATTTAGCCAAGGACTCCTGAGACTTGCTGCTGCAAGTCTTGGGAGTTAATGGTTTGTTTCACATGTACATAATCAGTCTATCAGACTAAACATTTTGTTTTCACAACAAATTCCTACAAACAGATATTCGTTACTCAGTTTGTTTGTTTTTTTTATCAGACATATTTGAGGGGGAGGGAAACTTCTTAGCAACTTCCTTGGACTATGCAATGTTTCCTTATTTAGCATATATTATTTCATTCATTCATCTTCACTGTTTCACTGGAGTATAAATATTCTTACTTCAGGCAATTTTATTACAAGAAGCACAAATTATAAATTCTTTACCAGAGTTCTTTTATTATTTTATAAACAGCAGTGGAAGAAGAGCTTTTCATTAAAGCCACTTTGCAGTTTCAGATATGTCTAATTACATTACTTGTTCCAATAAAATAATAGTAACAGGCATCCCTGAGACAGATAAAACTTTCTAATTTGCATTTCTTTGAATTTTTAAATATAGTGTCTATTAACATCTCCTTTTATTTACTGTTCACTTGCTGACAGTTTCACTTTTCCAGTTTAAGGATTCACCTTGCTAAGATTTCTTTTTTTGGAATCCTCTATTAATACAGTATGGTGGGAAAAAAAAGAGTACAGAATGGCATATCTTATATACATGTGTACTGAAGAGGTTGTTGAAGTTCAGTACTGTTTTTATTTATTTTTTTGCACCATACCGTATATTCTGACTGTGAAGTTTTTTTAAACTTCCTAAAACAATTCTCTGATCTACTTTCTCAAACTTCCATTCTCTCACTTTCTGCTACCACCTAGGGACTGAACGCTCTCCCTGTTAGCTGTCAATCACTCATCAACCTTCTCAGTGAGTATGTGAACTTGTTCAACTAAGCAGCAAGCAAGAAGTTAGTAACTGCTGACATGCTGTTGTCGTTAGCAAAAAGAGAATGTCTTGATGATGAATGACAGATATCACAACGCTTAACAATTATGAATTGCATAAAGAACCATTGAAATTATTACAGCTATCAGATATCTAGTAAGTACAATTAATCTGAAATACTTTACATTTCATTTTAACATAAATATCAATATCAAGCACATTGCAAGTTCCAATTATACGTGGTTACAAAACTAACATTAATAAAATACTAACATAGAGAAACAATTGTAAAAAGATTCATAATTGTAAATTATAATTATTTTTATACCAGTTTGAATTGGGAAAAATATAAGAAAGTAATTAAATTATTTTAGTTATTATATCATCTATATTATTTATTTTACTGAAAATAACATTATGAGTAGCAGTCACCATATAGTTTAAAACATCAGAATTTTCAGGATTAAATAACCAAAAATAATCTTTAAAAAAAATGGTAATTTCTACATCATTCAAAAAGTCAAAAGTCTGTTATAAATAATTTTGAAATAGCAACCATTAATCTTCATATTTACTATGCCAAATGCATTTGTTATCGTTAATAATTTCTTTTCATGACCCAGCTCTACAAAATTCTCATCTTTCCCTTTCATCTGCAAGATTCGGTGACCTGTCGAAAGTTTATTTTTCACTTGGTTAGACTATAATAAATTTAGTTTAATCCTTTATCCAAGTGTGAGCAAACAAAGTTTGCACCTGAAAGTATCTTCAGGACTGGGGTGGTACAATACCAGGCAACTCGTTGCAAAGGTGGAGCAAGCTAACATCACTCCTATCTCAGTATCTCCCATAATGAAGAGACCTTTATTGAGGTCTCTTCAGTGGGAGCCAGGCCCAAGTGGAGATACCAGGCAGAAGCATTAGCAAGGTCATCTCTACCTACTGGAGTTGCCAAATGGTGTGCCACCTTTTTATTAAATTACTCTGGATTTAGGGAAAGATGTTGAAAGTTTATTTTTTACTTGGTTAGACTATAATAAATTTAGTTTTATCCTTTATCCAAGTGTGAGCAAACAAAGTTTGTGCCTGAAAGTATCTTCAGGACTGGGGTAAGGTGGTACAACACCGGGCAACTCATTGCAAAGGTGGAGCAAGCTAACATCACTCCTATCTCAGTATCTCCTGGGTAGTGGCCCTTCCTTTAATGCATAACATTATACATATCCGCAAGGAGATGTGTTTTGCATTATGGGAGATACTGAGATAGGAGTGATGTTAGCTTGCTCCACCTTTGCAACGAGTTGCCGGTATTGTACCACCTTACCCCAGTCCTGAAGATACTTTCAGGTGCAAACTTTGTTTGCTCACACTTGGATAAAGGATTAAACTAAATTTATTATAGTCTAACCAAGTAAAAAATAAACTTTCAACATCTTTCCCTAAATTCCTGATGAAAACAGCAGCAGCCTTGTTTAACTGGGTGACATCCCAGCTAGCATGACATTTCATCATGTTGTGCCATCATTTTTTTTTGGGTTAAGCCAGTACAGTATACAATTTGGCTGGCTAAATCCCAAATCATTGGTCCATCCTTGTTTGTTTGTTATCCAGGTGGATATTTATTAATAATATGCATGTGAGAAGGTGAGGGTGGGACACGAGGTCAGAAGCTATGCTCTGGTCACTTCTCTGCTTTCCTTAAAAAAGCTGTATTGGGGGGGGGGGGTCTCCTCGGTTCTCTAGTTCAGATCCTTAAGTGACCCCTCCCTTTTCCAATATCTGCTTCTAATGTTGATGATACTCATCTTCATTTCTGTTGAGTTGATGCTTTCACAGTTCACCCTGGTTCTGTGACAATCACCTTGGTTAAACAGAAATGGGGGAAGCATTGTTTAGCCAATCATTTCTCCCACCCAGTTTGACATTTCATCATGTCATACCATCATATTTGTGTTTGGTTTAATTCTGTAACATACAGTTTGGTCTATTCCTAAATTGCCAGACCATTGTTCATTCAGTATCCAAGTGAATACCTCATAATGGGATACACTTTTGGAAGGTAAAGACTGAACAGAACATTGAGTTATAACTCCTGATTTGTTTCAACATTTCTTGCTGGTTGTGTGGTGAAGGTCTTCTCATTTATTTAGCTTTGAACTTTAAGAATTCCTCTCTTCCTCATTTTTTTAACCACTCTATGGCCTTGAGATATTTGCTCATCAATTATATGCATGTGAAGTCCATTGAAATTAAAATATTCATTGGATATTGAAATAATATGGACATAAAGCATAGATTGATATATTTCATCTATATTGCCATTTAATACAAGGTGTTTATAAAGTGCTTGTGCAATTTGAATTTTTAATAACGTCACTCTTTTGTATAAAATATAAACAGTCTGCAGAATATAGCAGAGGAGATTTCAAGATTTAAATGCAATTGTTAGATCCATTTATTTTAATATTTTTAATTATTATTTTCTAGGAAATATATTATAGTATACTGAATGGCCTCAGTTGAAGAAAAGGCCACTTTGGCCACATTTCTCTCCATTAAATATTTTCCTGTGGGGACATGTTAAAACTGAAGCTTACTCAATGAGCTCTCTAAACAATCTTCATGCTACGATAACAAATATGATCTTTGGTATAACTGAAAACACAACTGCAGAATATGTTCAGAGCACTTAAAAGTTATGTTTTGCTCTCTATCCAAAATGGTGTTGGATATGTTAAAAGTTAACATTCCTAAATTTATAAGGAGAAATACATTGGGTTAATCTGGTCGTAATAATATAAAAAATGAAACTGACTAGTTTATGTGGATTTTGCAAAAGCATTTGAGAGAATACCACATGAAACTCTGTTACACAAACTGCATCAAATGGAGATGGATATGAAACTGGTCATATGGATAAAAGGGTGGCTGATGAACAGATACTAAAAGGTAGTATATGGAAGAGCAGAATCCAGGAGAAGGCAGGTGATTACTGGTGTGCTGCAGGGCTCTATGTTTGGACCACTGCTGTTTAATTTGTACATGAATGATATAGAAATAATTTGAAGGGAGATATTTAATTGTTTGTTGTTGATGCAAAGTTGGGTAGGGTAATAGTTAATCAAGATGATGTAGAGAGCTTGCACGATAATTTGATAGGCTGACAGTAAGGGCAAAACATAATGGATATTGATTTAATGTGGAAAAGTGTAAAGTTACATTTTGAGTTACTAAGATTACAAGCTGTGTACCACATTGAAGGAACCATACACAAGGAAATTGAAGCTAGTGATTTGCAGGTAATAGTAGTAGATAGTGAGTTGAAGTTTAGAGGACATCGTGTAATTTATTTAATGAAATTAAATAAATTACACAATAATGAAATTTAATGAAACAATCATCATCATCATCGAATTCCTGACATGTACCCTCAAGGGATGTACAGGATATGATAGTACTACGTGAAAAATTTACATCATTACTAACTTCATTATCTACAATTTTCCTCCAAATCAGTCTGTTACTTGTCAAGAACTCCAACATTATCAGATCTTATATTTCTATCATCTAAGGCACTTTGTACTGTATCAATCCACCTATATCTTGGTCTTTCTCTGGGTCGTTTTCCAGCCAACCTAGGAGAGAACACTTGTTTTGCTAATCTTTCCTCGCCTATTCTGTTTAAGTGATCATACCACCTGAGATTAGCTCTGCGAATGCAGTCCTGCATGCTGACAATGTCAAGTTCTTTCCTAATATCCTCGTTTTTAATATGATATTGCCATTGATGCCATCTGTTCACGCCTATAATCTTTCTCAGGACTCTCATATCTGCAGTCTCTAGTTTTTGGTCAACTGTTTTACTTCTGACCCAGCTCTCAGATCCATAAGTTAAAACTGGTTTGAACACTGTCTTGTATACAGCTAATTTAGAGTTCTGACTATTTTCTTTCTTATTCCATATGAATTTATTCAATTGACTTCCTACCATACCAGTTTTGTTGAATCTGTTGTCTATTTCCATATTTAATTTACCATCTTCACTAAAAATCGTGCTTAAGTAGCTGAAATGTTTTACTTGTTCCACAGGTTCCCCATTCACATTAGAGTCGATATTTTTAACAATTCTACTTATTTTCGTTGTCTTTGTCTTTTTAATGCTCACCTTCATGCCATATGTATTACAATAGTTATTCAATTTAGTTAGGGAATCTTGCAAACTTGTAGCAGATTTATTTAGAAGTATAACATCATCTGCATAAAGCAAAGAGCTGACATTAACATCTCCAATTCTGATATCATGTTTAATACCACTTTCCTTCATAATGTGATCCATATAGATAATGAATAACAGAGGGGATAATGTACATCCTTGTCTCACACCAGATTTAACATTAAACCATCTTCCTGTACTTCCTTCAATTCTAACTGCTGACTTACAAGTCAAATAAAGACTAAGTATTGCTTGATATAATGCCCCATTGACACCATATAACTGTAGTGTATTGAACAGCTTCTCTCTTAGCACCTTGTCATATGCCTTTTCCAGATTGACAAAACTTAAATACAGAACTTTGTTATATTCCCATGCTTTCTCAACTAATTGTCGTAAAGTGAAGATCTGATCCTGACAGCCTCTATTTGGTCTAAATCCAGCTTGTTCTTCACCAAGCTTTTCTTCCACAATTCTTCTCAACCATTTCTCAAGTATAGTTGCATAGATCTTGCCAGGAACACTCAGTAGGGAAATACCTCTGTAATTCTCACATTCAGTTTTATTTCCCTTTTTTATATATGGGTACTATGAGAGCTCTACTCCAATCATCGGGAATTCGTCTCTCTGTCCAGGCCTTCTGAACTATGCAGTAGCCACTGTAAGACTCTTATACCACCATATTTCAGCATTTCTGATCGAATATCATCTACTCCTGCTGCTTTTCCACATTTCAAGCCTTTGATGGCTTTTTCTACTTCAAGTATGAATATGTATTCCAGACTGCAAGCCTGGTCAGCGTTTTTATCACATTGCTGTCATCACTGCTTGTTTCATTTAGCAATTTTTCAAAGTAATTACTCCATACTTCAAGGATATCTTTTTCTCCCATTTGCATGATACCTTTATCATCTCTAACTCCTTTTACAGCACTCTTTTCTCTATTTCTAAGCTTCTTCAACAACCTCCAGAATATCTTACCACCTTCTTGATATTTATTTTCTATGTTCTTGCCAAATTCCTCCCATGACTTTTGTTTAGCTAGTTTTACACAGTGTTTCGCTTTCTTACATTTGTCTCTGTATTCTCTAAGAGCAAAAGCTGACTTATTTGCCAGGAACTTTTGATGTGCTTTCTTCTTTTCCTTCACGGCATCTTTAACTTCCTGTGTCCACCATGGATTTCTGATTTTTCTACCCTTGCAGACAACTTCACCACATGCCTCTCTAGCTGAATCAATTAGGGTTTTCTTCAAGGCTTGCCACTGAATCTCCAAGGTTTGGTTCCTGTTCTCAAACTATTTCATTTTTTCTTCAATATCTTTGTGTATTATCGTCTACAATTCACATCTGAGAGCTGCTCAACTTTTATTCGCTTTAAAACTTTCTTACATGTTCTTCTTTTCAATTTTATCCTGCTCAAGACTAAATAGTGATCACTTCCAATTTCAAATCCTCTGTACACTCTGGTGTCCTGCACCAGGGAGAAAACATCACTAACAACAATAACATAGTCAATGAGACTTTTCTTATTCCTTGCCTCTTCTCTCCATGTGAATTTGTGCACATTTTTATGTTGGAACATGGTGTTAGTAATAACCAGTCCATGTCCTGAGCAGAAATCCAACAGGTATTTGCCATTATTATTAGCTTTGCTCTTTTCTCCAAATTTTCCCAAAATATTTTTGTATGTCTGACAATCATTTCCTACTCTGCTATTTAGATCCCCAACAAGGACCAACATCTTCTTGAATGGCAGTCAGTCTCAAGTAGAGTAATGTGGGCAAATATGAGAATGGGGAACTGGACAATGAGACTTATTTGTGCCTATGGTCCCACTGAAGGTTCTACTAAGGTAGAAGTGGAGGAATTTTTTGAGGCTTTAGAAAAAGCAACTGACACAATGAAAAAGGAAAAGTTGGTCCTTGTTGGGGATCTAAATAGTAGAGTAGGAAATGATTGTGAGACATACAAAAATATTTTGGGAAAATTTGGAGAAAAGAGCAAAGCTAATAATAATGGCAAATATCTGTTGGATTTCTGCTCAGGACATGGACTGGTTATTACTAACACCATGTTCCAACATAAAAATGTGCACAAATTCACATGGAGAGAAGAGGCTAGGAATAAGAAAAGTCTCATTGACTATGTTATTGTTGATAGTGATGTTTTCTCCCTGGTGCAGGACACCAGAGTGTACAGAGGATTTGAAATTGGAAGTGATCACTATTTAGTCTTGAGCAGGATAAAATTGAATTTCATATTGAAAAGAATAACATGTAAGAAAGTTTTAAAGCGAATAAAAGTTGAGCAGCTCTCAGATGTAAACTGTAGACTAAATACAGAAATATTATTGAAAAGAAAATGAAAGAGTTTGAGAACAGGAATCAAACCTTGGAGATTCAGTGGCAAACTCTGAAGGAAACATTGATTGATTCTTCCAGAGAGGCATGTGGTGAAGTTGTGTGCAAAGATAAAAAAATCAGAACTCCCTGGTGGACACAGGAAGTTAAAGAGGCAGTGAAGGAAAAGAAGAAAGCATATCAAAAGTTCCTGGCAAATAAGTCAGCTTTTACTCTTACAGAATACAGAGACAAATGTAAGAAAGCTAAACAGTGTGTAAAACTAGCTAAACAAAAGTCATGGGAGGACTTTGGCAAGAATATAGAAAATAAATATCAAGAACGTGGCAAAATATTCTGGAGGTTGTTGAAGAAGCTTAGGAATGGAGGAAAGAGTGCTGTAAAAGGAATTAGAGATGATAAAGGTGAAATGAAAACAGGAGAAAAAGATATCCTTGAAGTATGGAGTAATTACTTTGAAAAACTGCTAAATGAAACAAGCAGTGATGACAGCACAGTGATAAAAAACACTGACCAGGCATGCAGTCAGGAATACATATCCATACTTGAAGTAGAAAAAGCCATCAAAGGCTTGAAATGTGGAAAGGCAGCAGGAGTAGATGATATTCGACCAGAAATGCTGAAGTATGGTGGTATAAGAGTCTTACAGTGGCTGCACTGCATAGTTCAGAAAGCCTGGACAGAGGGACGAATTCCCGATGATTGGAGTAGAGCTCTCATAGTACCCATATATAAAAAGGGAAATAAAACTGAATGTGAGAATTACAGAGGTATTTCCCTACTGAGTGTTCCTGGCAAGATCTATGCAAGTATACTTGAGAAACGGTTGAGAAGAATTGTGGAAGAAAAGCTTGGTGAAGAACAAGCTGGATTCAGGCCAATAGAGGCTGTCAGGATCAGATCTTCACTTTACGACAAATAGTCGAGAAAGCATGGGAATATAACAAAGATCTGTATTTAAGTTTTGTCGATTTGGAAAAGGCATATGACAAGGTGCCAAGAGAGAAGCTATTCAATACGCTGCAGTTATATGGTGTCAATGGGGCATTATATCAAGCAATACTTAGTCTTTATTTGAGTTGTGAATCAGCAGTTAGAATTGAAGGAAGTACAGGAAGATGGTTTAATGTTAAATTTGGTGTGAGACAAGGATGTACATTATCCCCTCTGTTATTCATTATCTATATGGATCACATTATGAAGGAATGTGGTATTAAACCTGATATCAAAATTGGAGATGTTAATGTCAGCTCTTTGCTTTATGCGGATGATGTTATACTTCTAAATAAATCCGCTACAAGTCTGCAAGATTCTCTGACTAAATTGAATAGCTGTTGTAATAGATATGGTATGAAGGTCAGCAATAAAAAGACAAAGACAATGAAAATAGGCAGAATCATTGAAAATGTCAACTGTGTTGTGAATGGAGAACCTGTGGAACAAGTAAAACATTTCAGCTACTTAGGCACAATTTTTACTGAAGATGGTAAACTAAATATAGAAATAGACAACAGAATCAGCAAAGCTGGTATCGTGGGAAGTCAATTGAATAAATTCATATGGAATAAGAAAGAAATTAGTAGGAACACTAAATTAGCTGTATACAAGACTGTGTTCAAACCAATTTTAACTTATGGATCTGAGAGCTGGGTCAGAAGTAAAACGCTTGACCAAAGACTAGAGACCGCAGATATGAGAGTCCTGAGAAAGATTAGAGGCGTGAACAGATGGCATCAATGGCAATATCATATTAAAAATGAGGATATTAGGAAAGAACTTGACATTGTCAGCATCCAGGAATGCGTTAGCAGAGCTAATCTCAGATGGTATGGTCACTTAAATAGAATGGGAGAGGAAAGATTAGCAAAACAAGTGTTCTCTGCCAGGTTGGCAGGAAAACGACCCAGAGGAAGACCAAGATATAGGTGGATCGATACGGTATAAAGTGCCTTAGACGATAGAAATATAAGATCTGATAATGTTGGAGTCTTGACAAGTAACAGACTGATTTGGAGGAAAATTGTAGATAGGAAGTTAGTAATGATGTAATTTTTTCATGTAGTACTGTCATATCCTGTACACCCCTTGAGGGTACATGGCAGGAATTTGATGATGATGATGATGATGAACAAGGACCAACTTTTCCTTTTTCATTGTGTCAGTTGCTTTTTTTAAAGCATTAAAAAGTTCCTCCACTTCTACCATAGTAGAACCTTCTGTGGGACCATAGGCACAAATAAGTCTCATTGTCCAATTCACCATTCTGATATTAGCCCACATCACTCTACTTGAGACAAAATACGAGGCTAATTCAAGAAGATTAGCCTCGTATTTTGTGTTGAATAATATGGCTACTCCTTCTTTTCCTTGATTGTCATTTCCTGAATATAACATTTTGTATTTATTGTTCAGAAAGATCTCACCAGATTTTGTCTTTTTAGTTTCAGTCACCACTATTATGTCGATCTGGTACTTATCTAATTCTTCAGGTAGCTCCATTTCTTTGCCATTCAGGCTTCTTATGTTGATAGTACTGATCTTTAACTCTGGCGATGTTGAGTTTGGGGTGTGCTTTCAAATTTGCTCAAGTAGCTGACTTTTCGCTGTTCGCCCTGGTTCCCTGGCAAAAACAATGGGGGCCTTGTTTAACCAGGTGACCTCGGACTAGCATGAAATTTTGTCATGTTGTACCATCATTTTTTTATTTTGGTTTAACCAATAAGAATACAATTTGGTCGGCTAAATCCCAAATTGCCAGCTCATCCTCTTTCATTCAGTATCCAGGTAGATACCGAACAGGGTGCACCACGAGAAAGTGAGGATTGGACATTAAGTCAGAAGCCCTGCTCGGTTCTCCGCATTCCTTTAAAGGCTATGTGTAGGTCTTCTCTCAGTTATACAGCTTTGACCCTTAAACACCCCTTAATGAAACAAAAGTATAGATATTTTGTACTGAAAATAACAGTACATCATCAGTGCGTAGAAACAAGCAAATCAAAGAAACGGGAATACAAGGTACATACAGCAGTCTGTGGTTTACCAATTAAAACTGTTGCTGCATGCTAGAAATTAATAATAATAATATTAAAAATACTATTAAACACTATTTTTGATGGTTACATAAAATAAGAATCTCCCAAACTTTTGGGAGAGAGAGAGAGAGACAATCGTTCCAATTCAGATTTGGCCAATGTAAAAGAGGGCTTCACAATTTAAATATGAACGACTTTCTTTGAAAAGGTGTTCATATTTAAACCTGTTTCTATGGAGAAGACAAGCTTCTGTGTTTACTGGATACTGTGTTCTGGATACTGTGTTTAGTGTTAATGCTATGTTGTGCCAGACCAGACGTTTGAGGTTTAATGTATTCGATATAATACTGATGTTCATTAATTTTTTTTCCACAGTACAGCCAAGTCTGCCCAAAGTATGTTAGATTACATTCACAAGGTATCTGGTAAATGCCAGCTAATGATAGAGGTGACAGTTTGTCTTTTGTAGATGGCAAACAGATGAGAAATTTTGTTGATAGGAAAATATGTGGGAATGAGATGATACTTTTTTTCAAAATTCGATTGATCAATTCAGAGATGCCAGAAATATAAGGGATTGGAACCCTGTGGTTTGTTGAAGAATACTGAGGTGTTGGAACATAGGAGTCAATTATCTGCTAGATGTGATTAGGGTTGTAACCATTAAATTCCATTAACGTTTTGATAGTGAGAAATTCTTGTTGTAAGCTTGAGGAAGAGGAGCACATATTATGTGCTCTATTAATTAAAGACTTGATAACACCAATTTTTTGAGAGATGTGATTAGCAGACTTTTGATGACTGTATCTGCCAGTAAAGGTTTTCGATAAACACTGGTTGATAAATTACTGGAGGCTGTGCGCATAAGAAGGATGTGCAAAAATGGTACACTACCAGCCTTACTTTTTCCATGGTGAATTGAATGTGTGGGTGAAGGCTATTGATCTGTTGTCAGAAAGTGGCAAGTTCATTTTCAGAATGAGGCCAAACAGCAAAGACATCATCAACATAACGAAACCAATGAGAGGGTTGGGGATGAATGGATGAGAAGAAGGTATCTTCCAGACAGTTCAAAAAATAGTTTGCCAAAGGTGGAGACAGAGGACTACCAATGTTCCTACAACAGATCAATAGCCTTCACTCACGCATTCAATTCACCATGGAAAAACCCCAAGGCTGGTAGTGTACTTACTATTCTTGGTCATCCTTCTTATGCACACAGCCTCCTGTAATTTACAACCAGTGTTTATCGAATGCCTACCTTTACTGGCAGATACATTCATCAAGTCTGCTCATCACATCTATCAAAAAATTGGTGTTATCAAGTCTTTAATTAATAGAGCACATAATGCGTGCTCCTCTTCTTCAAGCTTACAACAAAAACCTCACTTCAAAACGTTAATGGAATTTAATGGTTACAACTCTAATCAAATCTAGCAGATAATTGGCTCCTATGTTCCAACACCTCAGATTCTTCAACAGACCACAGGGTTCCAATCCCTTATATTTCTGGCATCTCTGAACTGATTGGTCGAATTTTGAAGATATCTCATCTCAGTCTATGAAAGTACTAGTGATGGTCGGCGGTAGATGGCATTGGTGTGGATGATGAAGGTAGTTGGTGGAGACAGAGAGTTGTAGAGCAGATGCCCTCCCTCAATTTGGGCTCCATGGAGGTATTACATAATAATTAATAGAATAAGTCAGAGAGAGAGAGAGAGAGAATGAATTTGTCCACTAAAGATAAAAGATCTCGAAGTACAGGTTTTATTTAGAAGGCCTTGGATCCAAGTAGTTTCTAGTTATTAATTTCATTAGATTTAATACGCATACAGTTTTTAGTTTCATTAATTTTTTTTTTTTTATTTGGTCTCGAGTCAATTAATTCCTGGATTCTAAAAATAATAAAGTTAAAAGTTAGTGCACTAATATGATTGAGCAGTTGTACATTCAATTAATCCTCAGTGTTTAGTCTCTTTAAAGAGATGAATCCCACACCTTCTCCCCCTCTCCTAAAACTACAACAAATCAATCACTATCCCTTATATCTTGCAAAAATCCTAAATACAATCTGGTGACCACCTTCAAAACCACATGAAAAAACTGCCATCCCTTGTGCACACCTCTCAAAGACCAACTACAATTCATAGATGTCTGCCAAATGCCCTGCAAATGTAATCTTCCCTACCTTCCCTACCAGAAAGACAGACAGACAGAACAGCCAACATCAAAATCTCAACCTGTTTCAAAGGATACATTTAGTAATACCACTATGGCCTCTCAGGAGTTGCAGACCATGCCTTGGATGTCCATCAAAAAATCCACTGAAGAAGGTCACTGTACATCACATAAGCATAGACAAGTATGAAAGACTATTCCTCAAATCTAGGTCCCACCCTAAAAAACAGTCTAACCTCAATAAATTTAGATGCATAAAACTGCCTCAAATCTGAAAAATACTCATTCTCAGATCATTAGTCCAAATGCCAAAAGTGCTCAATCAAATACACTATGTGGCATGATTCAAAACTTTAGGCTTTGCTTTGTTTCTTCACTTAAGTCTCTCTTATTCATGCAGTATCATCGTGTGAGTCTTTACTTCTAATGCTCCCCAAATATACCAATTTGACTTTAGTAAAATAAAGGAAATAGTAATGAAATTTCAGTTACTATATTATTCATATTATTAATTTCAGTTATAATATAAATATAGTAACTGAAATTTTTCAGTAATATAGTAATATATTACTTTCAGTTTTCAGTTTCAGTAATATATCTATATATTACTATATCAGTTACTATATGTTAGAGTAACTATAACTAAAATAGTAATAGATAACAAGATCTTAGAACAGGTGAATTCATTTAACTACCTAGGATGTATGATCACATATGAAACTGAAAAAGATATAAACATAAAAATTACAAAATATTTAAAAATGACAGGTGTAATTAACTCTATATTTAAACCAAACCTAGTTCAAAAACAAACCAGACTAAAAGTATACAATACATTAGCCCTACCAGTCTTAATGTATGGAAGTGAAATCTGGACAATAAAACAAAAAGACAAACAAAGATTAACAACAGCAGAAATGAAGTTTATGAGAAAAACAGCAAAGTATATACCCTATTTGATCACAAAAGAAACGAAGAAATTATGAAAGAATTAAACCAAGAACTAGTAATAGAAAAAATTAAAAAATATAAACATAAACGTTCAAAGAATGAAAACAGAATGATTACCAAAACAAGCCTTAAAGTACAAGCCATTAGGAAAAAGAAAACCAGGATGTCCTCTTAAACGATTCAACTAAAACTTCTAAGACTGGAACAGGCCATGCTAGGCCTAAATTCTTGATACACATGATGATGATGATGATTAATTTCAGTTATTATATTATTGTCTGCGTGGTTAGCCTAGTGGCTGTGCGCTTCACAACCATATGCCTGGGGAAGGAGTGTCCTAGGTTCAATTCTAGTCGGTAACGTGAGGAGCTGAAGGATCTTCCTCAGCCATAGCCAAGTTAGTCTGTCTTGGGCATGGACAGCAGGGTTCCCCACCCGACCCCCAAGTTTATCTGGGGTTTTTCATCCTGCAAGCAGGCAAACCTGCCCCATGAACACAAATGGATGCAGGTATGAATATCACCCTTAGGGAATGCAGCAGAGGAGTGGTGAACCAGCTGCATTAATACGCCAGTAACCCCTCATTAGGAGGGGGACTCAACCCTTCCAAGACCGATGAGAAGGATAGGATAGGATATATGTATATGGAGAAGACACAGGGCTTCCCATTGCAAGGTTGAATAGCTGAAACAGTAAAAGAAACTGCGATTCTAGTAGATTTGGAAGGGAGAGTTTAAGTAAATATACTGGTTATTCTTGATGATGGAAAAACTAGGACATTGTTATGTGCTCAGAGTATCCATAATAATTAAGGTAAGCAAATCAGAGATACATCAATCAAAAGATATTCCTCAACAGATTAATATTCCTGATATGTTGTAACAACACCATATCATGCTTGAGTTTCTGAAAACTAAAAACAGTTCCACAAAAAAGTTTTTTAGACATACTCTTTATTCTTGAAACATATAGTGATGAAAAATAATTAAACAGTCTGTCATATCATAAAGTGATAAGTGCAAAGCACTGAGGGTCCAAATAATACTACAATGCAAGTCAGTCAGTCAACTAAAACATTGACTAAAAGAAAAGCACAACCTACCGATACAACTAACATCAATAATAGCTTATAGATGCCTACTGATACAACTAAGCATCTATAATATATTACCTGAATGCAACACACCATACTTTGCCCAGGAAAGTATAAATTGTGATAAACACATTACCTTACATCCATATAAAACAAACGAGCATCTAGATTATCCTGACATGCTATGGAAGAAAGCAGAATGTGTTCATAGATTCTATAGAATCTAGACATACAGAGGAGTGCTCAAGGGTGGAGGAAATATTGCACAATACTTTCAGCTATAACATCATTGTGAGATAACTCAGACCAATTTCCATCAGATCTGGAAATAGGTCTGAATATCTCACAGTGCCTTTCACTAACACTATTCATTAGCTATTACCCATACTAAATAACAGATCCAGTATGGAATGCCTCCATAGCATAATTGAAAGAATGGGACATAAGCACTCATTCAACTGGTAACGTTTATTTTTCATTTTTCAAATGAAGGAAAGTTGCCAGTCTCATATGGAGGAAGCAAGCTTCTCCCTCCCAGCTTCACATATTGCAAAAACAGGCAATGAGGCAAGAGAACATATGCAATTAACATAAAAATAATATATATGATGGTGTAGCGCAGATGATAGATTATGAAGTGTAGATTCATATCAGAGAGATATATTACATACTGTATTCTAATTTAAGCAAATGAAAAGAGAGAGAGAGAGAGAATAGCAACCATTTAAACTTACTGTACTTATGCCAGCACCTGTATAAACTACAACATTTGTGGCATGCCGTATTGCATCAGCTAATTTCTCACATTTCTTGTTTAATACTTCTGGCAAATCCATAATCTATATTGAAAAAAAAAAAGGTAAATGTTGCATATATTATATTTTATATTTTAATATCTATTATTATTAACAGACTTTTAATATATATTATTATTATTATTAATAGATTTCTATTATGTCAAGAGATATGATGAGGTTTGTTTTAATTATGCAAGTCTCTCTCATATTACATCTGAAATTCATTCACAATCTATATACTTACCTCCTCTCTGGCAAGGAATTACATCCACTCTCCAAGCAAAAATCTTACTTCTTCCTCGTCATAATTTCCACAGATGATTCATCCCTCCCTTCATTCACTCTTCATATGATCTTGCCTGTATCCATCCAGTAACTTACACTAGATGGTTCTCGTATTATCAAATATTATTATTATTACTACTACTTCAGGCGACTCCAGGGAGTCCTTAGACTCATCGAGGGAGGCCCTACACATCATGTCCACACAACTATACGACATTCTCACAGTATCTATCATACCTTGCCTTGAACTCGCTCACCGTCATAGCACTCACAACAGACTCTGGCAGCTTATTCCACTCATTTACCACTCTAAAAGTAAAGAACCCAGCTCTAACATCCCTGCTAACCACACTCTTGCCCAGCTTCCATAGGTGTCCCCTAGTTCTCCCACCACCAGTCCTGATCTCAAAAATATCCTCTGAATTAATCCTATAGAATCCTTATTCCTTTAGCAATTTGAATGTCTCAATCATATCTCCCTTTTTCCGCCTATCAACTAGTTTCTGCAACCCACAAATCTTCAACCTGTTCTCATATGGTTCATTCCATAGACCTGCTATCATCTTAGTCACTTGCCTCTAGATCCTCTCCACCTCCTCCCCATCAAGAAGGAACCGAGATGACCAAATCTGGCACAGTAGTCGAGATGAGGTCTTATCAAGGCTCGGTACAGAAGTACAATAACTTGCTTGTCTCTGCTCGGCAAGGTATTTCAGCATCCAAGTGAGTTGATGAGTTGATTTAGCTACTTTTGCAATGTGCCCCCCTAAACTTCATCTCCCTATCCACCAACACTCCCAAGTCCCTGGCCTCAATCTCTTGGAGTACAGTTCCACCAATGTGGTATACTGCTGCTAATCTTTTCACCCCAAAATGCATAACCTTACATTTTGTCACATTAAATTGACATCCATTCTCCTTAGCCCAGAACTCCAATCTATCTAAGTCATCCTGCAAGACTTTGACATCTTCTGCATTCACTATCGCCCTACCCAACTTTGCATCATCAGCGAACAAATGTACTGTTCCACTTAGATCCTTCCCTATATCGTTAATGAACAGATTAAACAGCAGTGGTCCAAGAACAGAACCCTGCGGCACACCACTAGTCACAGGCCATCTTTTGGACTCTATTCCTGAATAAACTACTCTTTGATATCTCTCCATCGACCATCCACCTATCCATCTTATTACTTCAGGCGACTCCAGGGAGTCCTTAGACTCATCAAGGGAGGCCCTAAACATCATGTCCACACAACTATACGACATTCTCACAGTATCTATCATACTTTGCCTTGAACTCGCTCACCGTCATAGCACCCACAACAGACTCTGGCAGCTTATTCTACTCATTTACCACTCTAAAGAACCCAGCAATATTAAATTACTAAAAGAGGAGGTTTTATATCATAGTTGCAAAACAATAATTTTATCAATTATCACCCATTTACATTCATATTATCATCATTATACAGGTATATCCACAAACCCCAATGAATGATCACGAGATGCTCATACTAACCATTATTGAGAAAATGAATATTGTATTTTTCCTTAATGCTGATCACCAACAAAGCACTCACAACCACTCCTAGCAACATATTTCACCCAATGATCGCTCTCTCTCTCTCTCTCAGCAAAAAATTAGTCCTCACCCTTGCTAATCACACATAACTTTGGGTGATTCCTTGTTTTCTCCTGTCCAATCATGAATTGAAAATTTTCTCTAGCATCTACTCTATAAAATTCCTTTAGTAGCTTATATGTTTCTATCGCATTCTCTCTCACTTTTTTGCCTATTAGCTAAACTGTAATTCAAAAACCTTCAGTCTGTTATCAGAGGGAGCATTCCACAAACCTCTCACCATTTTGGTCACTCACCTCTAAATCCTATCCACCACTTACTTCCACACCCCCTAAGAAACCCAGGCAACCAAATCTGTGGACGATATTATTATCATCATGATTTTATGGCATCTTCATGGAGTCTGGAGACCCATTGCAGGAGACACAAATCCTATCATACCTTTCCTTGAATTCATTCACAGTCAAGGAACTCGCAACCAATTCTGGCAATCCATTGCACTCAGTCACCACTCTCTGTGCAAATATTCTGGTCTGTACACTCCTACTAACCATACACACTTCCAGAACTTCCACAGATAGCCCCTAGTTCTCTGGCTATTTGTCATATATTGAAAAATTTCACTGCATCAATTTTATAAAACCTCTTTAACAATTTCAAGTTTTTTTTTTCATGTCCCCTCTTTTCTGCCTATCAACTAAGCTTTGTAACCCACAAACCTTCAACCTATCCTCATAGGGAGTATTCCACAGAAAACACCTGTCACCATCTTGGTCACCACCTGGTCCCCCAAGAAACCCAGGTGACCAAATTTGTGCATAGTAGTCAAGATGTGGCCAAATCAGAGCCTTATAAAGAGGGATAATAACTTTCTTATCTTTACTTGTTAGCATGTTTTTCAACATTCCAGTAATTCTCTGAGCTAGTTTACCAACTTTTGCAATATGCCCTCTGAACTTCAACTCTTTGTCCACCATTATCCCCCAAGTCCCTAGCCTCATCAATTTCCTGCAATCCGGTACCATCCATATGACATACCATATGCAACTTTTTCAACCAAAAGTGCATAACCTTATATTTTGCAACATTAAATTGATAATCATTATCCTTCCAATTTATTTAAATCATCCTGCAGGATATATACATCACCTTTATCAACTACTGCTCTATGTAGTTATATCAAAGCCTATCCTGTCCTGCATGTCCTGTCAGGTGTCTTCTCCCTCCAGGAGATTGACTACCATATGTCTCCACCATGTCCTATTCTGCATCTCTCTGCTGCATTCCTCATATGAGAGAGAGAGTCCAGTCTTCTATATTTTTCATCCCCTCCAGTCTTTGTCTTCTCTTCTTTCCCTCGACAGTTCCTTCGAGGTGTCCTTTGTAGGCAGTTATGTCTCAGAATATGTCCGAAATAGCTGACTTTACTTTTCTCTTTTTAATTTCTTTTATCAGGCTCCTGTTTATGCCTACCATCTCTAGTACTTCTTCATTTGTCTTTTTGTCTTTCCATGATAGTCTCATAATTCTTCACAGCATCCACATTTCAAAGGCCTCCAGTTTTTTCACACTCAGACTGGAGAGTGTCCATGTCTCTACTCCGTATAATAACGTGAACCATATGTAACATTTGGAGATTCTTAGTCTTATTTTCAGATTTAATTCTCTAGATGTCAGTACATTTTTCATATTGTTGAAAGTTGACCTTACAATTTCAATCCTTTTTCTAATTTCATCTTCTGTCCTGCCATTCTCTGTGATCAAGTGTCCGAGGTATATGCATGTTTGCACCTGTTCTAATTTATTTCCTTTTATATTAATGCATATTTTTGGTATTTCCTTTTCTCTTGAAATTATCATGATTTTTGTCTTTTTAAAGTTGAAACTGAGGCCATACTGTTTGCTGTACATGAGGGTTTCATCCATAAAAGTCTTGGGGTCATATCTGTTTTCAGCTAGAACAGTGTCATCTGCATATTGTTGTGTCCCAATTTATGATTTTTATTCTATCTAATAATTTCCGCTTATCTATGTTCAAGATATCACCAAAATTTTTACTAATATCTAAGTTATTTCTCCCCTTAGTATCCCTAATATTTGTATTATACTGCGCCTTATGGGACATTTAGTTTAAGATATTATATGCAAAAACAAGGAGAAAGAACTAAAATATGTCAGAAAGTGTAACTATGTTGCAGTCGTGACACTTTATCTCGTTTCTTAACACATTAATTTCCTTCTTAACACATTAATTTCCCGCGTGATTAGGTTCGTATTTTTCAAGTGGTGCATTGGACAGCAATTTCAGACAACTTTTTTATCATTGAACAAAGGTTTATTAAAATCTTTAACATGGTACAATTCAATTTTTGTGATTACTCAATTCAGTGCTATACTAAATATTTACAAACTAACATTAGCTAATCACAAGTAATTAGGCTATGATCCTATAATGGGTATCACGATCATGCCGCCATAACAAATTCTACACATAATTTCATATGACATGGACATATAAGATTAATTCACACTGTTTAACTATCCAAACTTAAGTAGATTAACTAAACCTTTTACTATGCTAACACATAACTATGACATCTAAAATTTTCTATACATTACAATGGACATGCAAAATTCTTAGGGCACGTAATTACTTATATAATATTCATGTTAGCAAGCTTACTTTCATTATATTCTGTCAGATACTAAAGTCCTAGTATAATTTTTTCCTTGGTCACTTCAACAGTTCAGTATTAGAATAATGATAACTATTACAGACGAATTATAGTTAACACGAGATATATTTTACAGTACCTTTCTTTCTTGATTTCTCCATATGGGCCTCTACCTTTTTCTGATTGAACTATCTTGGCATAACCTCTCCGATAATCTTCTCCTCCTATGTTCCCTTTTGAATTGAACTATGCCTACGCGGTCTTTACCTTTCATTATTCAGGACACACTTTGAATCGTCTAAATAATGGCTCTGCAATTCACGACGTGGACATCGATTTCTTTACAGCTTTCCCTTTTTCGTGTTGTCACTGAAGTTGAAATACAAAGGATATGCTTTCTTTTCCTCGACTATATGGCATTCTTCGCTTCTTACATAGGAAATACGGAACCGAAATTCCGCTCACTTTTGTTTCCATGTTGTGACGACGGAGATATAACTCCAATCTCGCCACTCAGGAAAACACCGTGAAACCCATACGAAGGAGCTCGCGAAGAACTCTCCTGGAACAGAACCAAAAACCAAAAGCCAAAAAGGTCTAAAAGCCTAAAAAGTAAAGTCTAAAAAGCCCTGTGGGTGGGGGTGGGGGGTTTCCAACCCTTTTATACTTGCTCTCCTAACGGCGCCTTCTATAACTTCTTTTCTCCGCCCCCTACTTAATTTTACTTCACTGACCGATTAGGGTGGCGTTTTTCTGCCAAACGTCCTTTGGTCGGCGAGCCCGTAACGATGTCTTAATCTGGGAATTGGCCCTGAGCGACAGTCTGTTGTTTTTCTTTTTCTAGCCTCTAACTTAATCCCCTTTCCAAAATTTCTCTATGAATTTACTTAATATTTTAATCTCTAGCCTCTCACATACCATCTCTTATGACTAATCCTTTTCTGTCTTATTTAGTTAAATTTTCTCTTTTATATCATATTACAACATTAATATATTCTTTCTTTTTGTTAGTTAGTTCAACAAACACCTTTATATTTTATATATTTTATTGGATGCAAGAATATTTCTTTTTCTTTTAAATAATTCATCTATTATCTTTTATGCAGGGTTTTTAATTTATTTATTCTCCATGTTACACCATGATAGCTGAGAATTCTACATTCTTAAGATATCAGGTGTAACAATATATTAGGTTATTAATATGTCTGCCCCCTACAGAGATTCCTTTGAAGTTATTAATTTTATTAAATATTTCTTCTGTGTACAGGTTTAAGAGAATCAGGGACAAGACACAGCCTTGTCTCACACCTTTCTGAACTGGGAATTCTTCTGAGGTCTCTCTATTTATTTTGAAAGGTGAAGTTTGTTCCCAGTAAAGATTAGTTATTAGCATGTCTTTTCCATCCATGCCTATTTTTGAAAGGATTTCAATTCATTGTTCATGCTGAACATTGTCAAATGCCTTTTTGTAATCTATGAAGCAGAGGTACACATCTTTTTATTTTTCTAGATATCTAGATATCAAAGCCTATAAAGAGGGATAAAAACTTCCCTATACCTGCTTGTCAATGTTTTTAACATTGAAGTGATCCTTTGAAATAATTTGTTTACTGTTGCAATATGTCCTCCTAACTTCAACCCCTGTTCACCATTTCCCTTAAGTTCTTAACCTCATCAATTGATTTTTATTTTTTCATCATCAGAGGTTCCATAGCTCAGTCAGTTTTGACAAAATCCACTGGCTAAAAAGACCTAAATTCAAATACTCTCTAGAATACAACGAACCTTTATCATGGTTTTTCAACTGATAGTGAGTTAACCAGTTTCATACTGAGGTGACAGTTTTTCCTCCTGCAAACAAGCAAACTGACTAGGAAAACACATACATATTTAGGCATAAGACAAACCACCTAATCAGAAAATTATGGTTACAAAACCAATATGGAGAGGTCATGGGCCTTAAGTGATACATGGATTATTATTATAGTTTTTTGATGCCAGAGTGCATAACTTTACACTGAGGCAATGAATTGGCAGCTATTATCCTTTACCCACAAGCCTATTTAGATCATTTTGCAGAATCCCTATATTATCTTTATTAATGATTGCTCTCCATAGTTTAGCATCATTAATAAACAAGTGAATATCCCCCCCCACTGTCAAATAATTCCAGTATCATTGATGTACAAATTGAATAGCAGCAGCAGTCGAAGTAGAGAGCCCCACAGCAAATTACTCATCTCTTTGATTCAACTCCACCATATACTACTATATGATATCTGTCTTTATCAGTCACCTTCTCCTTTGTGTCACAGCTTCATGTTCAACTCCATTTTCTCCAATTTACATGGTAGGGCTTTGAGTAGCATCCTGCCAAATGCTTTTGCAAAGTTCAACAATATCATTGTGTAGCCTTTTTCCATATACATAACTCAACAGACTTTATTAGAGAAAGTGAGTAAATTACTAACAAGACCACTCTCCTTTTTACAAAGCCAAACATTTCCCATAGAGAATTAAACTGCTACCCACCCATTTCTGAATTCTGCCCATAACTAATTTTTCAAATACCTTAACTGGTCTATAATTTGAAACCTCAATCTTAGCACCTCCTTGGTGTAATGGAAATATATTGCCCTCTTTCAATCCCCATGGCATTCTACCAGCACTGAGACTTAAACATTTTAGTTAAAGGCTCTGCCTCTTGGGCTTTCTTCATAACACAGGATATTTCACACCCAACTTTATGGCTGCCTTAAAAATAATCATAATTTACAATTATGAAGCTTTTTACAATTGCTTCTATATTCTAATATATCATTAGTTTTTTGATTTATACACATGTGACTGTATATCATCACTTGCGACATGCCCATTATTGATATTATTATTATCGAAATGAAATGTAAAGCATTTGAAATTTTGATGTAATTACTAGATTCTGACAGGTTACCTTCAAATTTTTTATTGTAATTTAAAATTGACAAGTGTTCAGATATTTGTTGTATTTTGTAAGACATTTTCGTTATGCAAATGGAGACATGTCAGCCATTATACGTAACTTCTCACTTACAATTTGCATGGAGTGTGCATGCTCGCTGAGGAGATTGATGGGTGATTGACAGCTGACAGAGAGAGAGCATTCGGTATTGGGTAATGAGGAAAACAAGTACAGATAGCTAATGGAAATTTGAGAATGGCAACTGGAGAATTTTGTTCTTAGGAAGTTTTTAAGTTTTAAGTGACAGTCAGGAGAATATTAATAGAAGATTTCGAAAAGGAATCATAGAACTGTGAATCTTTAAACTGGAAAAGTTAAGACTGTCAACAAATATTTAGTAAATAAAAGAAGATATTGCGATCGACGTTCTAATTGAATGTTTGAGGAAATGCTGAATAGAAAGTTTCAGGACACTGTACTAATATGGAAAAAGCAATTGATGAAATTTGAAACTATAAAGTGGCTTAACATGAAGAGCTCAACTTAGATATTTGTTTATGAAGTAGTAGAAGAAACTTATTTCTCTGGTACAAAAATTAGCAAATTGTGTGTTAAACAGAACTGCAAGAGGTAAGAAGTAAGAATATTTATACTTTAGTGAGATAGGAGGAATAATATTGTATGCTACATAAGGGAGATAAAAGAGGATCCATTGGAATAGAAGAAGAAAATTTTATATTTTCGAAAAGGGCCTAACAAAGAAACCGACTCTGATGAACGATTTTGTTGTTGTGAAAAAAAGGTGTTTAGTCTGGTAGATGAGATTAAGTATATGTCAAACAATCCAATAATAGAATGAGTCAGAAAATGAATGATTTTAATATTATTGAATAAGCAAATCTCTAAAGTGTAGATTTTAGTATTTTAGAAGGCCTTGGATCCAGTTAATTTTGTAGTTATTTATGTAATTTTATTTAATGTATATCATGTTTTAGTTTCATTAAATGTATATATATATTTTTATTTAGTCTTGAGTCAGTGATTTTCTGTATTCTAAAAGAAATAGTTAAAAGTCATTGCACCAATAGGAATTGAACCCTTGTGTAATTAATAAACACTGAGTAAAAATCTCTTTAGAGAGTAAATACAAGAAAGAAAAAAAAAATCTTAGATCCTCCTTGATGTAATGGAAATATATTGGTTAAAGGCTCTGCACTTAACCTTGCCCCTTGGACTTTCTTCATAACACACATATCTCACACCCAACTTTATGGATGTATTTACATTGAGATGTTTTATTATTATTATTATTATTACGGGTATCTCCATGGAGTCAGTAGACTCATTGCGGGAGACCCAAACTAGCAAAACAATATCTGTCATATCTCTTCTTGAATTCATTTACAGACGAAGAGCTCACAACTAAGTCAGGCAATGAATTCCACTCATTCACCACCCTCCAGGCAAAAAACCTTGTTCTAACACCTTTGTTAACCACACTCTTCTTTAATTTCCAGAGATGACCTCTTGTTCTTCCATCACTATCACACAGCTGAAACATTTCCCCTGCATCAATCCTATAAAAACCTTTTAGTAATTTGAATGTTTCTATCATATCCCCTCTTCTTCGCCTATCAACCAATCTCTGCAATCCACAAGCTCTCAATCTATCAATGTAGGGAGCATTTTTTATATCACTCACCAACTTGGTCACTCTTCTCTGAACCCTCTCCACAGCCTCCTCATCTCCAAGGAATCCAGGTGACCAGACATGAGCACAGTAATCCAAATGTGGAAGTATCAATGCTTTATAAAGGGGAATAATAACCTCTTTATCTCTGGATGTCAGTGTGTTCCTCAACAACCAAGTAATTCTATGTGCAATCTTGGACACCTTAGCAATGTGTCCTCTGAACTTCATCTCCCTATCTACCAATACCCCTAAGTCCCTAGCCTCATCAATCTCTTGGAGTACCTTTCCATCGATGTAGTACACAGCTGGTAATCTTTTAATCCCAAAATGCATGACTTTACACTTTTCCACATTGAACTGACATCCATTTTCTTTTGCCCATTTTACCAGCTTATTTAAATCCTCCTGCAAACTTTCAACATCAGCTTGATTTTTTATTGCACTACACAACTTTGCATCATCAGCAAACAACTGAATATCTCCCTTTAAGCCGTTTCCTATATCATTTATATACAAATTAAACAACATTGGCCCAAGCACAGAGCCCTGAGGCACACCACTGGTCACCTGCCTCATTCTGGACTCGGCTCCTCCATACACCACCTTATGGTATCTCTCCCTGAGCCATTCTCCTATCCATATCACCAATTTAATATCCATTCCCATCTGCTCCAATTTGCGTAACAGTGTTCTATGGGGTATCCTGTCAAAAGCCTTAGCAAAATCCAGAAGTACCACTGTGCAGCCAGTTCCTTTGTCCAACTCAGATGTTATTCTATTATGAATAGTTAATAGATTGCTAAGGCAGGATCTACCTTTAACAAAACCATGTTGGCCTCTATAGAGTATCATATCCTGATCCACCCATTCTTGAATTTTGTCTTTAACCAACTTTTCCAATACTTTTACCACTACTCCTGAGATGGTGATTGGTCTGTAATTCAATACTGCTGTTTTAGAGCCACCCTTATGCAAAGGAACCACTTTGCCTAACTTCCACTCCCTAGGGAGTGGAAGTTAGGCAAAGTGGTTCAAAGTAGGTTAAGATGTTCTGAAATGTTTTAATATCAGAACATCTTAAATTCATCAACCTTCATTCTCGTCTTAATCCTATCACACTGGTCACTGCATTATCTCCACCCAGAAGGAAAAAATGCACTTTTCAGAGATAACAGTAATGATTCAGCGAAATGTTCTTTGGCAACCGTACAATGACGTGGATTGTTAATTGGGAATAATCTGTTATTAGAATAGAAAAAATAAATAAATAAATAAAAACTCACTTTGGCCATAGAAAAAAATCTAAGAGTAAAATTTCTGTTGGTTTCTGTTGGTTATTAGGAAGTTTGAAGTCACAACTTACTATACAATGTTAAAAATGTTTTTGCTGCTATTATTCCACATGAAAGAAAGAGATAATTTTGTGAACATTTTGTATTTCACATCATTAAAAGAAATATGTGAATAAACTGAAAAACAGGTTTAAGGTAACATACAAAATGAAATATTTAAAAAACAGGAATAACAATGGAAAGCATGCATTTGCCATGATGATGATGTTTGCTGGTTCATGGTCTGCTGCAAACTACTGGTGATCTTGTGCATGTTGTACTGAATTAGAGAAGACTAGACTTGATGTAGAGGTATCCCTTGTTTTAAGTTGTACCATTGAGATGTTTAGATCATTTCAGTTAATTCCTTGAATGCTCCTGAGAAAAAATTATAATCTATGTAGAGGATTTTGATTTGCTGCCATAATACTTGATGTTTGGTTTCTGTTGTTTGTATAGCCAGTCCTGATTTGTTTCCTTTTGTTGACATCTGATTGGTGTGTTTCTCCCAACCTGCCTGTCTGTCCTATGTAGAGCAAACCATAGGTGCAGTTCATCCTGTAGATACCAGCTTTCTTGAGAGGTGGATGATGAAGGTTTGGAGATTTCAGGAGATTGGAGATCTTGTTGAATGGGTAGAAAACCACCTTTATATTTTGCTGATGTAGTATCACTGATATTTTATTTGTGACTGACTGCATATAATGGAGAATTACCATTCCTCTGAAGTCTTGTTTTTCATGTTCATCTGACTGTAGGAGACTGACATAGAATTTTGTCTAATGTTCTATTGTAACCATTCTTTGGTAGGATGGTGCTTAGGTAGTCAAGCTCTTGGTTTCTTTTATCTATATTATAGGAGATTCTATAAGAATTATAATGTAGGGAATGAATAATATCTATTTTTTGCATTAGATGGTGACGGGATGTGGCATGCAAATATCATCCAGTGAGTGTTTGTTGGCGTCCAGTGTATATTGAGAAATCGAGTGTTCTGTTGAGATACTTTTAGAAATGTTTAAAAATAGTAAACACCAGTTTACCTCCAATTCAATAGTAAATTTAGCTAAGGGTAAATATTATTAAGGTTTGTGAGAAATTATCAAAAAGAGAAAATATCAAGTATACTACATCAACAAAATATAAAGGAGCTTTCTACCCCTTCAAGAAGATTTCTAATCTCCTGAAGCCCCCCAAAACTTCTCCATCCACCACCTTATGAAACCTGGTGTCTACAAGCTCAACTGTACTTCTGGTTTGCACTACACAGGATAGACAGGTAGGCCAAAAAAAAAAAAAAACACACCAAGGACATAGAGAACAAAAGGAAACACAATTCAGGAATGGCAGCACATGCAACTAAAACCAAACATTAATTATTATAGCAGCAAACCAAAATGCTCCATATAAATTACAATTTTTTCTCAAGAGCATTCAAGTAATCAGCTGAAATGATCAAATATCCTCAACAATGCAACTTAAAACAAAGGATGATTCTACATTGAGTCTGGTCCTATCTAATTCAACACGACATGCAAGTAGTTACCAATAGTTCATAGCAGACCACGAACCAGCAAATGCACACTTTCCATTATTGTTCATGTTTTTTAAATATTTCATTATGTGATAATGTAACAAAATAAAAAATGGATAATAACAAGTAATCTGTTTCATATATTTCTCCTGGTGATGTGAAACACAAGGATTTTCACAAAACAAAACAAACAGATTATCAATAAAATTTATTCTATCTCACATGTTTCTTTCATATGGAATAATACCAGCAAAACATTTCTAATGTCCTCACTCCACAGAAGTCTCTGCAACAGTTACTATATGATGGTTATTCAATGCCAAATGCAATAATAATACATATTCAGGAAATGTCATAACTAGTTCAAAAGCTTCTCAGCTACAAAACAATATATGTTTCTGAATTTGCAGAGACTACAAAAAAAGAACATAAATACCTCTTTTGTTCTTTCTTTTAGAGAATGATGCCTTTCCATTCTACTTTGTACCAAATCTGTTACATCAGGCAGCTGACATAATACTTTTGATTCTTCTTCTGTGCGTTCCCATGACTGTTTCTTTAAAATGTGTCGCACCTGATTATTGAAGAAAATAAGGAAAATTATTAAAAGATTAATTATGTATTTTTATCACACTGACTTACTGCTACAAATCAGTAGTATACTGAAAATTCGTTCACACTTTTCACTATATGTTCTGGCAAATCCATTCAACTTGCTCACCACTCACTATTGTTAAATTGTGAATGAAGAATTTTATGATTATTAATACTTCATTCATGATTTAACATAAATTGCATATCCTAAGTAAATTCTAATTTAAATACTTAATGTTTTTTTTATTGAAATAATAATTTAATTTTTTTTTAGTTATTTATTCTGTATATATAAATTCATTATATAATTTGTAAATGTATCCTAAGTGGACTGTAATATGTGCATTTTATTTATTGTAAATGCAAGTGAAAGTAAATTTAAGAAATTCTGCTAATGAGATTTGATTGGTCACTGTCAAGGAAACAGAGTTAATTTTAGATAGTGTGTGGTGGAGCGTGAGTTATGGTATTCGAAGGGAGAAGGAATTGATATGAGTTGGACTGGCTAGAACCGGATTTTGGCGGGAAGAATGAATGAAGGTATTTTATTGGAAAACGAAAGTAAACAAGAGGAGAAGCATTCAGGACAGCACGGAGTGAAGTAACGGGTGGCAGTAAAGGGAATTTGGAAATGCCATATATAAATTAAGAAGGGACTGGGAAATTAATAGGCAATTAAGAATATTTCTACGGAATTCTAAAATTACGTCGAATTCCAATTGTTTTGAGGAAGAATAGTGCAAAGCTGAAATTAATGCGTACAAGAAAATAAGGAATGAGTAGATTACCTGAAACGAGTGCATTAAGACTTGTGAAGCTCTATGTTTAATATTTCAGTTATATAGTGAAGATTCCTTTGAATAGTGTTACTTCAAAGTGATAGTCAACTTCAGTTTTAAGTGTGCCTATAGTGAATCCAATGTGCAAAGGATGTAACCCAGTAAGAGCAGTCCTTTTTTTTATATTTCAGCATGAAGAAATAAGAGTTAGCTCCGCCCAATATATCTTAACATTAACTGTGGCGTTCTACTAAAATTAGCCCAAGTATGGAGCTTTAAAGTGTTTCCCCCTTGAAGTGATAACTGCCTCATAATTAAATTAAGTGTTGGTTGACTAACAGAGAATTAGAGAATTCTACTTTAAGAATAATTACTGAGAGATTCTGTAACACTGAACTGTGTGGACCATCTTCAATTATTCAGATGAATATAGTATTGACAGCTGAATGTGCGATGCCTAATGTTTTACGTTTGTTATGAGTATTTGGACTAAGCTGATTTGCATTATCTTGTTTTTAAAGTTTTACTTAAATGTACATGTTCTATAACCCTGTATTAAATGTTTATTTTATTGGATTCAATTTGTTGTTTGCCTGATTTTTCTTCATTGCACCGCTCATAAAGTTTATCGGACCTTGCGGAAGCCTTAAATATTCATTTTAAACTCGGCCTGTAGAAAAGTGAGATTGCTAAAGTTAGTTGATGATTGATTCCACTATATTATATAGACTAATCTGAATATAGGGTGGCACAGGATAATATCAATTTCTCTATATTTGGATTAGTAATCAACCAACAATTAATTAAGATAATAAAAAACAGATAATTTAAATAAGAATAACGTTCCAACAAGATGGCAGATTCAAAGCCAAGATGGACGACACAACACTATGTAAAAGTAACTGCTAACTTTACATTTTTATACAACTTCCAGAGATAGCCTCTTATTCTTTTCCTTTCTCCCTCCACTTTATTGTATAATCCCTTCTTATTCTTCTCTTTTTTTTTTTTTTATCAACAACTGATTCAATAGAAACTGTAATGTCTTTGATCCAGATGGGATTAGAAAAAGAGTAGAAGGCAAGAGAGGAAAAACCAGGATACCTGGAAGTTATGTAAGAGTGTGGTGAAAAGGGGTGTGCAGAATAGATTTTTTACATGGAGAATTGTCAATGAATGGAATGCATTACCAGAATGTGTTGTTAATGCAAGGAGTGTTGAGTTTTCGGTATGATACACATGTTGTCATTTGAATGAACCTCCCACGATGAGTCTGCCGACTCCATAGAGGGTGCAATAATAATAATGTATGGAAGGGATATAGTAGTCTGTATCAATATTTAAGCATGGAGGTTTATCTATATATAGTACTTCATGAAGTGAGTTTTTAGGATAAAAACCCAGGACTTCTAGGAGACAGCGATGGGGATTTTACCTGATTAATAAAGCAGAATAAGCAAATGTGGACATTAAGAATGTTTTGGATCTAAAAAGTGTTGAAAAAATACTTATGAATTCTCACTTGAGGTGATTTGGACACAGAATGAATTTAGAAAGAATATCAAGAATAATGCATGAAATGAAAATGGAGAGGGGAAAAAAAAGACCAAGGAGACCATGAAAAAGATACAGAGATCAGATAAGAGAAGATTTAGAAAAAATAAACTTGAGTTGGAACAGTGCTCATGAAGAAAGGAATGGAGAGCTCTGATCTGCCTCACATTATTATTATTATTATGAGAGAGCAGGGAGTAAGGGACTAATCGAGGAGGCTACATACATGCACCAGCAATCATACTTCTTGAATTCATTTCACACTGCTTGCACACGCAATGTCTAATGGCAATCCATTCCAATCACTCATACCACCCTATGAGAGAAAAATTTAACCCTCACCTCCTTCTTAGCAGCATTCATTCTCAGCTTACAAGTATGCCCTCTTGTCCTTTCTCCACCCTCATAAAATGAAAAATTCCATCAACTGAAATCCTATACGACCTTTTCAGAAATGTATAAGTCTCAATCCTGTCACTCCTCTTTCTCCTGTTGGCTAGTGTCTGCAGTCTACAAATTCTCAATCTATTTTCATAATCAATATTCCATAATCCTGATATTATATTTAACACTCTCTCCACCGTATCATAATCACACTGGAAACCAGGAGACCAGACTTGTGCACAATAGTCCAAATGAGGTCTTATCAAGGCTTTGTGAAGAGGCAAAATGACATCCTCATCTTTACACATCTTTACCCTGATTGCAATGCTGAAAGTTTGTTTCAGCATTGCAATCAGGGTCTCCCAGTAGGGGTGTGCAGGTTGTGCCTTGCACAAAGGTGCATGATAAGGGGTGCCATTTCATTTAAAATTTCATTTTAATTTGCAAAGTCTATTTTATGGGAGTGCTGAAATATAACTTTGAACAAAGGCACCTCTTACTCATGGGGCAGCACTGACTGCAATTATCTTTAGAGTTGTATTTGCAATCTTTGCTACATGGCTCCTGAACTTCAACTTCCAATCTACTAACACTACAAGAACCCTAGCCTGACCAGTTTCATCTAGTATAATCTCACCAATATAATATGACATTGGAAAGCTAAGTATGAGTATGAAAAGAAACTAGCTCTGCAAGATAACGGCAACCCACAAGAATTCTATCAATGTGCTGCAAATAAAAGAAAGAATGAATTACATTAACAGATGCAGAAGAGACTGTTCATCAACTAGTAAGTACCCATTTTGCTAAAAGCTATTAACCTGATGTATACAACATTGAGTTAACTGTTGCCTATTCGCTGAATGAAGAAACACAGGTGTATGAAGATGAGGTATTAGAACTGTTGCACAAACTGAATAACAATTCAGCAATGGTGATTGATGGAATATCAGAAAGGGTGCTAAAAGAATGTTCAACTGAACTGGCTATTCCTTTAACCAGGCTATATAATTTGAGTCTCAGAACAGGTAAGATTCCACAGAAATGGAAAGAATGCATGGTAATCCCATTGCACAAGGGTGGTGCAAAGACTAATGTATCCAACTATCCACCAATCAGTATCTCAGGAGTGGTGGTGAAGATTTTGGAAAACATTGGTTAGGGCTCGTTTTCAGAAATGGGTTAACAGTGAATCTCTACTTTGCAATGAACAGCATGGTTTTACTACAAGAAGGCCATGTTTTAGCAACTTGCTTGCATTCTATAATAATGCTACCATTGAAACAGACAAGCGGAATGGATACACCATGACACTTTTTGGATTTTGCTAAGGCTTTTGACAGAATACAGCATGAAAGACTGTTGCATAAATTGGAAAATATGGGTTTGGATTATAAAATATCAGCATGGATAAGAGGATGGCTGACTGCCAGATATCAAAAAGTAGTATACGGGGAATATGAGTCTGCAAGATTTAAGGTACCTTGATAATGATCCCATTATCAAGGTACTTTAATTGAGTCAGCACCCGCAGAATACAAGAGATGGTGCTCTTTTAAAACAGTCATATCTGGTGCCTCCCAGCATGACTGGGTAAGGTATGGCACCAGACTCCTCCCTGGGTTTGAGTATATTGACCTTATCAGGATGAGGATAAAACTCATACCTGCACACTCGAGCCTGCATAGCTCAATGGGGTAGTGACAACTCAAACTGTAGGGCTGGCTGCCACTACAATAAGACAGTGTTGCTTCTGCACCCATGGAGGCCGAGTGCAGAGGCATGACGCCGTGGTCTCCATTCTGAACCGCTTTAAGAACAAAAGTTGAGAGACCGCAGTGGAACCACATTATAGTACCTCCACGGGTTTGCGTAAGCCAGACTTAGTGATTAAAAGAGATGGTGATGTTTGGGTAGTTGATGCCCAGGTGGTGGGAATAAGTTAGTAAGATACGGGAGGAGCATGGGGCAACTCCAAGGTTTACCAGCACCACCATCTCTTTACATGGTGTATGGAGCGCAAATAGGACTTAAAACAAGGATTGAGATTTGTAGTCTGCAGACACTAGCAAACAGGAAAAAGAGGGGAGATATGATTGAGACATACAAACTTCTGAAAGGTTCATACAGGATTTTAGTTGGGTTTTTTTATTTTATGGAGGATGGAGAAAGACAAGAGAGCATTCTTGGAAGCTGAGAATGAATGCTGCTAAGAAGGGGTGAGGGCTAGATTTTTCTCTCATAGGATGGTGCGTGATTAGAATGATTGCCATTGGACATTGTGTATGCACGCAATGTGAAATGAATTCAAGAATTTATTAATAATATAATATCAATAGAATTCTTGTTGCATGCCTTTAGCTTGCAGAGAAAGTTTCTTTTCATACTCAGACTTAGCTGTCCATACAACAGTTACGACTATTCTAGCCTGCTGCTTATAATTTTCATAATGGACATCATCCTTATGCACACGGTATTCCTCCCACATCATTCATTTCTTATAAGTCTTACTTAATAAGATTACACATCCATTTGACTCCTACCCTATTTATTCTTCAAATTCTTAAGACACATTCTGATATTGCATCATTTAAGTATTTTTTAAATGTTTCCCATTTAAACTTATAAAAGACTTGACTTAGACAAAGGAGTGGGATTGTTTTAATAATAAGGTTCATACAGGAATTCTTGATACATAATGGACCTTATGCTATACTATGGTTGGCCAAATTCTTCAGCAACATACTGAAAGTGGTTGCGTCCCTAGGGAATTTAAAAGAACAAAAATCATCACTATGTTAAAACCTGGTAAGCCAGCAGAAAGAAGTAAAAGCTATTGTCCCATGGCCCTTTTAATTGCAACCTACAAACTGCTGGAGAGACTGATTTTGAATAGGATCAGTGGGAAAATTTTGGAATGTGTTCCAATAGAACAAGAGGGGTTCAGAAGAGATCACAGCTGCATAGATCAGGTCCTTAGCTTAACAACTTACATTGAAGCAGGGTTTCAAAAGATGTCTGAAGACTACTGCAGTCTTTGTTGACTGCAGACAGTATTGTAGGTCTGGACGGAGGGAGAGACTCATACACAAATTCCTTAAGGTCATCCCATGTAAAACACTGGGGCACCTCATAAACAAATTATGTGATCGATATTTCAGGGTAGTAAATGGGGGAAGTATCAGTAAACAGAGAATGCTTAGAAATGGGCTACCACAAGGCTCAATGCTAGCACCACCACTGCTTTTTAGTCTTTACATCGCAGACATCCCTGAAACAGTTAGCAGAAAGTTTGATTATGCAGATGATTTAGCTTTGGTGATCAGTGACAAATCCATAGAAAGAACTGAAGAAATACTGATGAATGATATGTCCACCTTATGGCAGTTCTATAAAAAAAAAAAAAAAATGAAGATTAACACCAAATCCTGATAAAACTGAATATTCTTGTTTTCACCTTAATAATAGACTTGCAAATCAAAACCCAGAGATATATGTTGATGGGACATTAATCTCATTTAATCTGACACCTAAATACTTTGGGATAACCTTGGATAGAACTCAGTCATTTAAACAACATATGATTAATATCACTGCTAAAGTACGTACTAGTAATAATATAGTCCAGAAGCTTTGCAATACTACATGGGGCTCAAGTGCCACAACCCTACGGTGCACTGCTTTGGGACTGGTTTACAGTGCAACAGAGAATGGCACCTCTGTTTAGCTTAATAGTCACCATGTCAACAAATTAGATGTTCAACTTAATATCACTATGTGTTTAATAATGGTTGTATCAGAAGCACACCCTTACAATGGCTCCCCATTCTGAGCCATATTTCTCCTCCAGAAATATGGCTCAGAATGGGGAGCTCCCTGCGACGACAGGAAGCTTTGCTTCATGAATATAAAAAAAATCTTAAATAACCAAAACCTCCCAATACATGAGTTTATCTGACAGATTAAAATCCAGAATACCTGCCATTAGGACCACCTATAATCTTCTCAGTCAGAATGTCAGCTTGATGAATAAGTAGGATGCACTGTGGATGCAAGCAGTATCACCTGAAGTCCATAGCTACATAAATATTCTTCAAAAACCATCTGGATTTGACCTGCCCAGGAATACATGGAAAACCGGTAATAGGATCCGTACAGGTCACGGTGTATGCGGAGACTTAATATCAAAGTGGAGAAAGATAATGAATCCCAACTGCCCTTGTGGAGCCGAGACCCAAACCATCCATCATATAGTTCAGGAATGTGAGTTAACAGCATATCCAGGCAAATTAAAGGACATTTTTGACCTATCCCCAGAGGCGATCAATTGGATTAAAAATCTAAATGTAAAAATATGACTAAATTTTTGTTTGATGCTTATCATATATTTAATGCCTGTATTTTATCTGTATGTCTATGTTTTACTTTATATTTATAATTTTATATATTTGTATTTTATCCATATTCATATGTATTTCATGTTATTCCCTTTTAACCATGTGTATATGCCATACGATAAATAAATAAAATAAATAATAATAATAATAAGTGCATGGTGTCGCATTTTGGAGTGCAGAAATATAAGGCTGTGTGCTATATTGAACATACCATACTGCAGGAAGTGGATGAGATGTGAGATTTGGGAGTGATGGTAGATATTAGACTGAAGGTTAGAGAGCATATTGCAAGTCTTGCAAAGGCTGTGCATCACAGTACTGCTATGATGAGAAATAATCAAATATGTAGAGATAAAGACGTGGTTATGCGGCTGTATAAAACACTGGTCAGACCACACTTGGACTATTGTACTCAAATTTGGTCACCTAGATTTCACTGTCATGTGTAAACAATGGAGAGGGTCCAGAGACGAGTGACTATGACAATACCTGGACTTTGGAATGCAGCTCTGGAGAGAAGTTGAAGAAAGTTTGGTGGATAAGAAGAAAAGAGGTGATATGATAGAGCCTTAAATTGATGAGAGGATTTTATCGGATTAATCCAGATGGGATTATAAAAAGAGTAGAAGGCAAGATGGGAAAAACCAAAGGCCATCCCTGGAAGGTTATGTAAGAGTATGGTGAAAAGAGTTGTGAGGAGGAGTAGATTTTTTACATGGAGAATTGACAGTGAATGGAATGCATTACAGCCCATTAGGCTTAATTCATGAACATGTGGCTGTATATGTAGAGGGATTCCAATTTAAACATGCACGCTACTGTTTTTTGAATTCAATTCCTATTATTGTTCGATCATTGTACTGATAATGTCTTATGAGACATAAGACAAAATATTTACATAATTAAAAAAAAGCTATTTACTGTGGCATACATGTCATTCTATAGTTATGTGGAAATGATGCTGATGAATGCATTCCTGAAACAATAACCTTTTTCAGAACAATTCAAACTGTGTACCACCTCCTCAGTTTCAGTTCTAAGTGGTGGGAATTACTACAAAATCGTATTGGTTGTTCTCTTCATAGTGTGTCTGAAACAAAATGATCAGATTGCATTGAATGTGTAAAGCCTTTTGCAGCTCACTTGCCTGGCATTAAATTAACACTGGAAGACCTCCGAAAAAATGAAATAGAAAATGATGGTACAACATAACAAAATTTCATGCCGGCTGGGGCGTCACCCGGTAAAACAAGGCCCCCATTGTTTTTGCCAGGGAACCAGAGCGAACAGCGAAAAGTCAGCTACTGGAACAAATCCGAAAGTACACCCCAACTCAACATCACCAGAGTTAAAGATTGGGAATATCAACATAAGAAACCTGAATGGCAAAGAAATGGAGCTAGCTGAAGAATTAGATAAGTACCAGACATAACAGATCGACATAATAGGGGCGACTGAAACAAAAAAAGACAAAAACTGGTGAGATCTTTCTGAGCAATAAATACAAAATGTTATATTCAGGAAATGACAATCAAGGAAAAGAAGGAGTAGCCATAGTATTCAACACAAAATACAAGGCTAATCTTCTTGAATGGCAGGCAGTCTCAAGTAGATTGTGGGCAAATATCAGAATGGGGAATTGGACAATGAGACTTATTTGTGCCTATGGTCCCACAGAAGGTTCTACTAAGGTAGAAGTGAAGGAATTTTTTTATGCTTTAGAAAAAGCAACTGACACAATGAAAAAAGGAACAGTTGGTCTTGTTGGGGACCTAAATAGCAGAGTTGGATTGTCAGACATACAAAAATATTTTGGGAAAATTTGGAGAAAAGAGCAAAGCTAATAATAATGGCAAATATCTGTTGGATTTCTGCTCAGCACATGGACTTGTTATTACTAACACCATGTTCCAACATAAAAAATGTACACAAATTCACATGGAGAGAAGACGCAAGGAATAAGAAACGTCTCATTGACTATGTCAATGTTGATAGTGATGTTTTCTCCCTAGTGCAGGATACCAGAATGTACAGAGGATTTGAAATTGAAAGCGATCACTATTTATTCTTGAGTAGAATAAAATTAAATTTCAAATTGAAAAGAATAACATGTAAGAAAGTTTTAAAGCGAATAAAAGTTGAACAGCTCTCAGATGTGAACTGTAGACTAAAATATACAAAGATTATTGAAAAAAAAAATGAAAGATTTTGAGCACATGAACCAAACTTCAGAGATTCAGTGGCAAGTCTTGAAGAAAGCCCCGATTGATTCAGCCAGAGAGGCATGTGGTGAGGTTGTCTGCAAGGATAGAAAAATCAGAACTCCATGGTGGACACAGGAAGTTAGAGGCAGTGAAGGAAAAGAAGAAAGCATATCAAATGTTCCTAGCAAATAAGTCAGCTTTTACTCTTAGAGAATACAGAGACAAATGTAAGAAAGTGAAACACTGTGTAAAACTAGCTAAACAAAAGTCATGGGAGGACTTTGGCAAGAACTTAGAAAATAAATATCAAGAAGGTGGTAAGATATTCTGGAGGTTCTTGAAGAAGCTTAGAAATGGAGGAAAGAGTGCTGTAAAAGGAGTTAGAGATGATAAAGGTGTCATGAAAACGGGAGAAAAAGATATCCTTGAAGTATACAGTAATTACTTTGAAAAACTGCTAAAAGAAACAAGCAGTGATGATAGCAAAGTGGTAAAAAAAATACTGACCATGTGCATGCAGTCAGGAATATATATCTATACTTGAAGTAAAAAAGACATCAAAGGCTTGAAATGTGGAAAGGTAGCAGGAGTAGATGATATTCGACCAGAAATGCTGAAGTATGGTGGTATAAGAGTCTTACAGTGGCTGCACTGCATAGTTCAGAAAGCCTGGACAGAGGGACAAATTCCTCATGATTGGAATAGAGCTCTAATAGTACGTGTATATAAAAAGGGAAATAAAACTGAATGTGAGAATTACAGAAGTATTTCCATACTGAGTGTTCCTGGCAAGATCTATGCAAGTGTACTTGAGAAACGGTTGAGAAGAATTGCGGAAGATAAGCTTGGTGAAGAGCAAGCTAGATTCAGGCCAAATAGAGGCTGTCAGGATCAGATCTTCACTTTATGACAAATAGTTGAGAAAGCATGGGAATATAACAAAGATCTGTATTTAAGTTTTGTTGATCTGGAAAAGGCATACGACAAGGTGCCAAGAGAGAAGCTGTTCAATATGCTACAGTTATATGGTGTCAATGGGGCATTATATCAAGCAATACTTAGTCTTTATTTGAGTTGTAAGTCAGCAGTTAGAATCAAAGGAAGAATCGAAGGAAGATGGTTTAATGTTAAATCTGGTGTGAGACAAGGATATACATTATCCCCTCTGTTATTCATTATCTATATGGATCACATTATGAAGGAAAGTGGTATTAAACATGATATCAGAATTGGAGATATTAATGTCAGCTCTTTGCTTTATGCGGACGATGTTATACTTCTAAATAAATCCGCTACAAGTCTGCAAGATTCTCTGACTAAATTGAATAGCTGTTGTAATAGATATGGTATGAAGGTCAGCAATAAAAAGACAAAGACAATGAAAATAGGTAGAATTGTTGAAAATGTCAACTGTGTTGTGAACGGGGAACCTGTGGAACAAGTAAAACATTTCAGCTACTTAAGCACGATTTTTACTGAAGATGGTAAATTAAATATGGAAATAGACAACAGAATCAACAAAGCTAATATGGTAGGCAGTCAAATGAATAAATTCATATGGAATAAGAGAGAAATTAATCGGAACACTGAATTAGCTGTATTCAAGACAGTGTTCAATCCAGTCAGTTTTATTCCTGACCCAGCTCTCAGATACATTTTAACTTATGTATCTGAGAGCTGGGTCAGAAATAAAACACTTGATCAAAGACTAGATACTAGAGACATGAGAGTTCTGAGAAAGATTAGAGGCGTGAACAGATGGCATCAATGGTAATATCATATTAAAAACGAGGATATTAGGAAAGAACTTGACATTGTCAGCATCCAGGAATGCATTAGAAGAGCTAATCTTAGGTGGTATGGTCACTTAAACAGAATGGGCGAAGAAAGATTATAAAAACAATTGTTCTCTGCCAGGTTGGCAGGAAAACGACCCAGAGGAAGAACCAAGATATAGGTGGATTGATATGGTACAAAGTGCCTTAGATGATAGAAATATAACATCTGATAATGTTGGAGTCTTGACAAGTAACAGACTGATTTGGAGGAAAATTATAGATAGGAAGTTAGTAATGATGTAAATTTTTCATGTACTATCATATCCTGTACAGCCCTTGAAGGTACATGGCAGGAATTTGATGATGTGTAATGATGAATAATTTATTCAGTAATTCCTCAATTATCCAACCATGGCAGAAGAGCAATTTGCTAGCAGCATAATTAAAGGATTGCATAAATGAAGGTACAATTACATGGTGCTGTACTAAAGTCGATAAACTAACCTGTTCGAGGGTTGGCTAACTGAAGGTTTATTCATTTAAAGGCCCTCAATCTGCTGCATTTTCAAATTTACAACATATAAAATTCAATAGAAAGTTTTAAGTTACTTAAAGATTTTTTATAGGAGTGATGCAGGGGAAATGTTTCTAGGGTGACCACAACAAGAGGTCATCCCTGGAAGTTGAATAAAGGTGTGAGGTCCAGATTTTTTTGTTTGGAGAGTTGTGAATGAGTGGAATGAGTTGCCAGAATCAGTTGTGAGTGCTTTGTTAATGGGTTCAAGGAGAAGTATGACAGATTGTGTGGATAGATTGCGTCTCCTACGATGAGTCTTCATACTACATGGAGGTGCCTGTATAATAATAATAATGAATTCAAAAGATTGCTGTAACCTTGGCACAAAATGCTGTTGGCTAACATTTGTTTTTCAACATAGTATTTCTATAAAATGATCAACGTAGGTACTAAAAAACACAATGTCAAGTTTGTGAAACCTCAAATTTTATTATTACATAACAGTGACCACAGAGTACTAGAATTCAGCTAAGATCTTCACTCTAATTTATAAAATATCTATAATAGCTTACCTTATTTTATTCTAATTATGCATTCATTAGTTCTAGCAATGCACTTCTACTTACTTGGTGGAGAAATTTCACTCCCTTGTGAACAACAACATCCATGTTCAACTTTAAGGTATTTTTTTATCCAGGAATTTATTTAATAAGCACATCTTTTTCTATAAAACAATAGGTAAAAAATCTGCATCCATGCAATGAAGTTTTTACATGGTGTGTACATACCATGTACTTAAATCTACACGATCATCTAAATAAATCAGTCACAGCTCATTTTAAACAATGTCAACAAGCAGGAATATAAAATCAATAATAATGCTGGATATACTTTTTCTGAAATTTGAACAACAGCAGAAAATTTTGAGCAGAAAACTCTAAAATGAAACTTATGCTGCAGAACCCTTTGCTAATTGCATAATTACAATCAAAATGTATTAATATCTTCAGCTCAAAAAAAAAAAAAGTGTTAAGTATCATTATAAAAACACCTGTGTAACACAGCGCACAAGAGGTTAATTATGCTAATTATTTATTTTAAATATATATTATATTCAGACATTACATATGGTAATAGTATATTTTGTGGCTGTTTACAATATGATCCACAAAAAAAATATGCAAAACTGTCAACAGAACTGACTTCGAATAATTAGGATAGAAAAAAGAATCAAATAAAAGAAGCCCATGTGCAGTTCAGACAGAGTTCAGAATCTTACCTGCCTGAGCTTCTTTCGCTGTTCTTCTTTATAGATTATTCGCTTTAATTCGGCTACTTTTCTAGCTTCGCGTAGCGACTTTTCCGCCATTATGTAACAAAATCAACAGTAGCAAACAGTACTATATGACATAGATGTGGACAGATTCCGATTATATACAAAATATTTTGGATCACAGTTTATTAATTTTGTCCTAACTAACACTAGTATACACTTATATACCTGAGAAACATTTAAGGTGATTAATTTAAGGAAATTTAGAATTTCCTGCGTTCATTTATAATGGCAGTTTCCACAATACACGTAAACATTTAATTCATCCATGATAACTTTCTCTCTGCCAAACTTGAAGCATTTAAATCGATGTTTACCTCAGCGCGACTCCATACGTTTGTAAAACAGCTGCAAATGTTTTTTTTTTTCTTTCTTTCTTTTTTCTTTCTTTTTTTTTTTTTTTTTTTATTATCATCTGTACAGTCTCGCTAGTAAAGAAATTTGCTTGCTTCGGGATGTGTATAGATCTCTTTGGAAGTAGATTTCAGAATTGGATAATTTTTTTTTTTTTTGAGAAATTGATGGAAGTAACAGATGTTTTTCAAACAAAAATGGTAATAAATGTTGTGTTTACAAATTAAAAACTATGGTAATGGATTGAATGATGGTTATTTTATCTTAATAGTATTATTTGAAACATATTAAAAGTGCCAAATACACGTTTTTCATTTCTTTGAAAATAACCTATCCAATGATGGTGTAGGATGCTGAAAAAGATATAGATGGTTGGTCAGTAACTTTTTATTCTTGCACTTTCAGTTCAAAAATAAAATTAAAAAAAAACATCAACTGCTTCATAAATTTACAATTGAAGTTTGTGAATTCCAATTAGGTTCTCAATACCATGCTCAAACAAACGAAATAAAGGAAGGTGACGAAAAACTTTCAGGACACCTGAAATTGAATTACGAATAATTATAGAGATGACAAAATTCTATAGAAGAGAACATATTGCATATCGTGTGACAACACTAACACAGACTGCTGCAGTGGAGGAGGGTGTATGTATGGAGTTATGCGTCGAAAATGGCTTTACCTGTACTATCTTGTATGCAAAAGGAAGACTGCAGTGGAGGAGAATTTTTCAACTGTATAGAGGGATATGGATGAAAATAGGCATTAATTATACTATTTTCAGGTTCAAGTAATTGTACCAGACAATTATCATCATCATCAATTATTATTTTATCGGCAATTTGCGCCTCCGTAGCGCAATTGGAAGAACGACGGTACATTGCGCCCTTCGATTGGAATAGGCCTAAGTTCGATTCTCGACGGGAGGAATCTTTATCTGGACGATTTCAATCGAAGGTGAGTTAGCCGATCTCATAAGGAGGTAGCAGGGTTTTTCTCCCGGAAACTCGGGTTTTTCATCCCGCATACAGACAAATTGGCCCATCAGAACACACGCAATTTACAGACAAAAAATACTAGTTGTTGTGGTGGTGGAGGTGGGCAGTAGATGGCGTTGATGGAGATGATTTGTAGTAGAGGTTCGGTGTAATGGTTGAGACAGTTGTAGGTGTCCTCCCGCGATGAGTCTTCGGACTCCTTGGAGGTATCAGGAATAATAATAATAATAATAATAATAATAATAATAATAATAATAATAATAATAATTTCTACAACAGTTGGCAGTGAACTAAAGATTCCTCTCTAGATGTACTTTGTTGACTAGGCGATGTTCATCCCATTTGACATTTTCAATTATCCGCAACAGTTTCATGCTGGTTAATCAAAATCCATATGCAGTTATATAGTAACGACATCAGTAGTAGCTCTCTGTCATCATATGAGAATGTATCGACAACTTGACAGTTTTTTCCAAACAGACAGCATACTGGACTTATGTAGAGTGACTTCTTTTAAAAACTGGTAGAAAACATCTCTATCATGCGCTTGATGACATTTCTGTAAAAGGAAACCTTGGTTCATGCATTACAGAGCTTTACTACACTTCAGCCAACAGGTTGGAAGAAATCAAAGGTCTTTGAAAGCTGGATTAAAGTGAACCAGTTACATGCCTCCTTCGTCATGTCACCTAAATCCTATCGATTTTTATTTGTGAGACAGTTTGAAATTAATATCATACTGTTTACAAGTAGCGAATGTGTAAGTCCAGGAACGTGCATACACGGCCATTAGATATCACCCAGAAACTTCTGACTGTATGACGTTGCAAATGATAAGTGCTAGACTATACCATGGCAGGTAACAAGGGTCATTTGAACATGCTGTACATGGAAATGTTACATACAGTGTGTCTTTGGCAAGTTATCAAGAGATTAATATTGTTTTTTGATATTTTGCATTTACCTACTTTGCAGATGACAATTTGTGCTCCCAATACAAAATAATTCATGCAGAAAATGAGGGGAAAATTAGGAAACTATTGATTAAAGCGTTTGATAGTTTAAGTGAAGAACGACGCTTTAAAGTACATGACAAGGACACAGAATCACCTAGCCGATCTTTGGCAAGGGCAAGTGGATTTTTCTTCTAGCGGAAACTCGAATTTTTCTCCTTGAATACAAGAAAATCGACTGTAGAACTCAGACTATTTCAGTAAATAATCTTACACTCCCTAGACAAAAGTAATCCGACACCTAGTTGTGGTCAAAAAATATGTTTTGATTATATTTCTAACACCGATAGGGGGCCACATTTGGCCAGAATTACAGCAACTACCCTTCGGAGAATGATATCAACAAATGCCTGGTATGTTGCAACAGGAATATTCTTCCATTTCTGGCGCAAAGCTCCTCATTAGCATTCATCAGTGGCCGTCATCAGCATTGCTAATGCTGATGACGGCCACTGTGGTTCAGGTGCTAATTTATTTCGTCCCAAAGATGTTCACTGAGGTTGATTTGGACATAGAGACAGTCAGTCCAACACGTTAACATTGTTTTGTAGAAACCAGCTTCACACACGTAGTGCAGCATGGAGAGTTGTTGTGTTAGAACATGTTAGAGTCAATGTCGAAATATTTTTACAAGTTGGAAAAATGAAGTTTTCCAGGTAGCCATCTGATGCCATGTTTTTCAGGAAATGTCCCCCAATAAACCAAGACCCATCCCACTGAAACACTCCCACACCGTTAACTAGTCTCCACAAAACTTATTAGATGATACAGTCCTATCGGAACCATTCCATGGGTAATCTCCAGAATCAAACACTACCATCAGTGTGAAACATTTGGAAGCGTGGTTCCATGCTCCACACAATTCTTTGCCAATCATTTACGACCCAGGACCGTTGTGATAGATACAGTCGGAGTTCAGGGGGTGAATTTTGGTTGGTTTGCAGTAGCTCTGCCATGGTAACCTTAGGCATGCAACTTCCTGCAGATCGTTCGATTGCTGAAAGATCCAGCATTTTACTGGTTTAACTGAGAGATTTGCCACTGATGGGACCCTCGAACATTCCAAGGCAGTTCCTCGATCTTGGTCAGAATTTTGGTAGTCTCCGAGAACGTTTTTCTGCTCTGGTAGCACCATCATCTTTCCATCTAAGAATAACATCAGCAACGATGGATTTCGGTATACTTAAACGGGTAGCAAAGTCACTGACAGAAAGACCACTGATGAGACACCAAACTACCATTCCACGTTGCAAGTCAGTCACAGCTGTACCTAGCATCGTGACATCGAATGCAGTAATAAAACATGAAACACTTCACAGCTTTTATTACCAGACTTATGCAGGCACTCCCTGAACATTCGCATTTGGTAGGATCCGAAATATACATGAAAGTAAGGTGTCCAAATTCCTTTGTCGACATAGTGTATTATAATCTATGCAACACATATAAACAGTTAAATTGACACCTTGCTCATCATGGGTACTTAAACGAAACCACTCACATCTAATATTCAGATGATTCAGAGACGAATAACCAAGATGATAATAGGTCGTTGGACTACTCCTTACTCCTTAAATTGATATGCAGAAAAGAGAGATCATAATAGAAACTTAAGGTATTATTGATGCATTAGATATTATTGAATTTTAAGTCAAAATTGATCCAAGTGAAAATTTTCAATATATGACAAATAGTCAGAAAACTAGGGCCATCTGTGGAAGCTGTGTAAGAATGTAATTAGTAGGGATGTGCAGACCAGATTTTTTGCATGAGGGGGGATGAGTGAAATGGATTACCAGAATTGGTCTTGAGTTTCCTGACAGTGTATGGATTCAAGGAGAGGTAGATATGATTTGTGTGTATAATGGTTAAGTTTGGTCTCCCACAATGTCTCTGGACTCCATAGAAATGCTGTAAAATAATAATAATAATATCTTATAATAATGTTTGTAATTGTAAATATGTAAATACTCTGTATAATAATAAACTGCGAGGTTGATATTGAAAAAAAATTATATATATATATATATATATATATATATATATATATATATATATATATATCTTTTAAATTATAATAATAAGAAGATGAAGTCCTGTTAAACACAGTGCAAGTGATGCTTGCATCCTCTGAGCTATGCATCCCAAAGATAGACTTATAGTTCAAGTCTAGTCGCCGAGTGGAGGAACTTTTTCTAACGCTTTCTTCGACCGGTCCCGAGTTAGTCGATCTCTGACATGGGCAAGCAGGTTTTTTTTCCAGAAAGTCGGGATTTTCATCCAGTAACTCCAAGAAAATCGACCGTAGTACCTTCATTATTTCAGACAGTAACATATCTTACAAAACATAAGACTTATTGTTAAACTGACCATAGATATTTATTTCGTACGTATGTTCGTACAACACTGCCTGCCGTTTTCGCTAGTAAATGACTAGCTTTCTCAAGGATTGCACAGTACAAAAAAAAATGGTAAATGCAAAAAAAGGTTTAAGAATACAAAAAAACGTTAGTACCTGTTAGCTAGCTAACGTAACACATTCGCGTGACATTTCTACTCCGTATCATGAACACGCGTTACATGCAAACGCGTAATATGATTATTCGCGTACAGTAGTTCTGTTGAACTGAGAGAATTAATTAGATTTTTCCAAGTATCGTTCAATGTGGCCGCTTGATTTCTGTTTAGGTTGCTGCCTGTACGTAGCACTACTGCTTCTTCTTTAAATAATCGATCTCTGTAATTTTCGTCTACGTAGGGCATAGAGCTGTTATTCCAGTCTATAGTATGGTTTGAAGTTGAAAACTGATGTGCTAACCCGGAGGTGATTGACCGTTCTGTTGTGATTCACCTCGCCAATGTGTTCTTTCTGTCTCATTTCCAGGTTCATCGAAGTTTGTCCAATGTAGGAAAGACTGCACGTGCATGGAATATTATACACACCTGGATATTTATAAAATGAAAAAAAATGTCTTTAGGAGACTTAGAACCTGTCTGATGCTAGTAGTTGGTTTAAATACAACCCTAATGTTATGGGCCTTTAACAATCTCGCAATTTTGGTGGAAATTGAACCCATAAAGGGGATGACTCCTGTTGAAATTTACTGGGAGTCTGTTCTTTCTTGTTGGTTATCTTTGTATAGAAATTTGTTGATGATATTTCGAGGATAACCATTTTGCGATAGTGTTATAGCGATTTGAGACAGTTCTGTTTGAACTTCATCGTCGGAGATAAAGTTTCTAGCTCAATTCCGCAACATGTGGATGATGCTCTGTTTATGTGACCTATGATGGTTTGAAAAGCAATGTAGATATCGTCCAGTGTCCTTAGGTTTTTTGTAAATGGACAGTTTGATATTCTTACCTTGTCTTTTAACTAGTATATCCAAGAAGTGTAGCTGTTCGTTGTTTTCTACATCTGGAATTAATTTGATTTTATTTTGGAGTGCGATGATTCTATTGACAAACATAAGTAGGTTTTCCATGTTGTCTTGCCATATGATAAAGATATCGTCTACATACCTCCACCATATTGAAGGTTTAGGAGTAATGCTGGTGAAGATTTCATTTTCAAATTTCTCCATGAAAAGGGCTGCACATGGTGGTGACAGAGGGCTGCCCATGGCTAGGCCTTCTAATTGTATGTATACTTTGTTATTAACTTTGAAGAAATTTGAGTGCAAGCAATGCTTGAACATCTTTGAAATATCAGGAGGAAAGAAATCTTTGATAATGTTCATGACTTCTTTTACTGGTACATTCGTGAACAAGGATACTACGTCTAGACTGGCCATTATGTCTGTTTGTGTTATCTTCGCGTTTTTGAGTTTGTCAACAAAGTGTTGAGAATTTTTTATGTAGGAGTCTGTTTGTCTAATTTTTAGCTTAAGTAAGTTCGCTAGGTGCTTAGCCAATAGGTAAATGGGGGGGGGGAGGACCTGCCATCCACAATCGGACGAAGTGGCACTTCTTTCTTATGCACTTTAGGCGCCACATACAGTCTAGGAGTAATGGGATGTGAGAATTTAAGTTTTCGTTTTAGTTCTTCAGGCCAAGTATTCATGTTATGGATCAGGAAGTTTGTCTCATTATGGTCCTTCATGGTAGGATCTTTGTTGAGGATTTTGTACATGGAACTGTCTGATAGTAAATCGTTTACCTTATTGAAACAGTCTTTTGAGTTTACGATGACGGTGGCATTTCCCTTGTTCGCTTTAGTTATTATGATTTCTTTGTTCTTCAAGTTCCGAATAGCTTTCCTATCATGTGGAGTGGTATTCAGTTTTTGTTGTTTTGCTGTTGCTAGGATGATCGTGGTTTGAAATCTAATAGCGTTGACTACAACTAATGGTACTGGGTAGAGACTTTTTTCAATTCCACACATAAAGACCATTTTAGGAATGTAATTTTGAGTGATTGAAAAGTTGAAACCTTTCTTTAGTATATCTGATTCATGTTTCGAAAGGCAGTGATTCGACATGTTGAAAATCACTTTGTTATCTGGGAGACCTTTGTATGTCAGGTAATTTTCTTGTAAAGTTCTTCAAATTTTCTAATTTGTTTGGCTTTATTTAACTGGAAAGTTTTTTCGTAGCTCTCTTCTATCAGGTCATTTTCCAGGTCATGTAATCTAGACTATTAGAAATGTCATCAAAATAGTTGCGGCAATTAATATCACTTATATTCAACTTATATTCATTTATATTGTACGAACATAGGCATGATTAAAAATTTATGGTCAGTTTAACAATGTCTTAAACATTTTACGACCAAAAACATGTATAATCAAAGTAACATATCCTTTTAGGGATAGGTACGAAGAGATGGAAGCACTTGTTTGTCGGTCGTTTCATCGGTTCCCGCGTGTAATTAGTGATAGTAACGGGCTAGCTATCTTTGATTGGCTTCCTCTGAAGACTGAACTGCCCACTCATTCTCCAAAAGCTAGATAGGGTTAAAAGGCCTCACCTGCTCCCTATAAAGGAATAAAAGGCATTAGCTGATTTATTTATTTTATTTATTATTTATAATAAGCTGACGGCTTTTATACTATTATAGGGAGTAGGCGAGGCATTTATACCCTATCTAGCATTTGGAGACTGAGTGGGCAGTTTAATCTCCACCGTTAGCCAATCAGAGATAGCTGGATCATGTCTATCACTAATTATGGCAGCCATCGATGAAGAGGCTGGCAAACAAGTGCTGCCATCTCTTGGTACCTAATCCTAAAAAGATATGTTACTGTCTGAAATAATGTGAGTACTACGTTCGATTTTCTTGAGTTTACGGAATAAAAAACCCGAGTTTCCGGGAGGAAAAACGCACTTGCCCCTGCCAGAGATCGACTAACTCGGTCGAAGAAATGTTTAGAAAAGGTTCTTGCGGTCGGCGACTAAACTTGAACTTAAGCCTGACTTCGAGCGACTAAGCGGCTGGACGCAAGTGAGGCCACATATCACCCACACCAGCTGTCATACTGTCTCACGAATTAATTCAAGCTTCCTGCACTGACCACTTCCATAGCTAAAGCATGCTAATCATGCACCACTGTATGTGAGAAAGATCTAGCTCTGAACCCCTTTCATAATTTCATTCATTTTCAAATTCCATGTGTGCACTCTCCTTCTCCTTTTACTCCATAAAGTGAAAAATTCCAACTACTAGTAATTTGTATGACCATTTCCAGAAGTTTGTAGGTCTTCACCATATCATTCCACTTTTTCTTTTCAACTGTCTGCAGCACTCAAATTCTCAATCTGTTCTCATATCTAGATTCCACACGCTCAATTCATCTTGAATGCTCTCCTTGGAATCCTCCATTATATCAGTATCACCTCAGAAACGAAATACCCCCCCCCACACACACACATAATAGTTTAGATTAGTTTGTATCAAAGTCCTCATAGAGAGGCAAAAATGAACTGTCCACTCAGTCTCCAAAAGTTAGATAGGACTAAAAACGACCTCGCCTACTCCCTATATATACGGGAATAAAAAGGCGTTATCTGATTTTTTTTTTTAATTTACTGACTACTAGCATATTATTCAACTATGAGGCCGTTTTTTTTTTTTTTTGTGATATGTGAAGTAGGTTACATATATTCATTGGGTTATATGGATAAATTGTGAATCTTTAAATCTGATGGCAGGCAAGTGCCGAAAAATGTGTTTTGAAGGATAATTAGATGAACAAGGACTCATCTTTAAAGGCAAGAGTGAAGGTGAAAAAGCAGCCTGTACAGTGGCTGAAAAGAAATCAAAGGACACCTACACAGGCAAGGTGCATCGTGCAATGTAACGAGTTACGTGTTTCTAGCTGCTATGAACTGGAGGAACTACATAGTTACTCGACACAGTCAGAGTAACTGTGTCGAGGTGAAATGTCGAGAAGGGAAACCGTTGAAAGAGTTGAAAGAGGCATTGTAATGGGATGCCATGTTGCACGCCTATTTGTACGGCAAACTGCTGACAAGTTGGGCAAACCCAGGTCAACAATCGGTAATACCATACTGAGATATAAGCGCAGTGAGTCAAGTAAAAGTAATATCCGAGTGGACGACCCACGGAACCGAACGCGACCGTACAATGCTACGAAGAATAATACGTGAAAACAGCTATAAGTGGACTGACACATCGAACGCAGAATTCCGCGCATCGATTGAAATACGAATCTGCACAAAACAAAAGCCTGTGTAGCTCAGTGGATGTGGCGTTTGCCAACCACGGCGCTTGGCCTCACGAAGGAAGACTTGGTTTCGAGTCTAGTCGGCGACTAGAGGAAATTTTTCTAAGCCTTTTTTCGACCGGTTCCCGAGTTAGTCGATCTCTGGCACGGGCAAGCAGGTTTTTCCTCCCGGAAACTCGGGTTTTTCGTCCTGTAAACTCAAGAAAATCGACCGTAGAACCCACATTATTTCAGACATTAAATATATTGTGTTAGGGTTAGGGACCACGAGATGGCGGCACATTTGAGCCGTCTCTCTTCACTGCGTACCGCTTAATTAGTGATAGCCTTGGGCCATCTATCTCTGATTGGTACCAGTGGAGATTGAACTGCCCACTCAGTCTCCAAAAGTTAGATAGGGCTAAATGGCCTCGCCTACTCCCCGTATACGGGAATAAAAAAGGCGTTAGCTGATTTTTTTTTTTTTGATCTGCACAAAACATTCAGATCTGAGGCTCACACATGTATTTCCATTGCTGGACTGCAACATATAAGTCCCACATTAGCAGAACCAACGAGCAGCGTTGCCTTCGTCTACCAAGCAGATGGCTAGTGTGGATGTTGCAGATGCGCCATTGATGTCTCTTTCCAGAGTTTCTAAACTCAATATGAAATTTAGAGGTGTAACTCTGAAATATCTGAACATTCTGGATATGCAATGTTTAAAAAATGTTTAAAATTTAAACTTTGTGGCGTCTCGACGGAACAATGGTAACGTTTTCTCTTTCAGAAAGACAGCAGCAGCCGTATGCACCTTATCATATGGCTGCTGCTATACCTGCGTTTGTGGACATGAACATCACTCCACTTGACTGGCCTCCACAGAGTCCTGATCTCAACCCAATTTAACATCTGTGGGATGAACTGGATCGTCGAGTGAGGTCAACGAAAGACTTCCCCACAACAATCCATCATCTCGTTACAGGAAGAATCGTCAAAAATTCTCATTGATCTCTATTGACCGCCCGTGGAATATCTACTTTCGCTGCGATGACTGTAGCAATCCTACGGGGCATATTTTCCACGAGCGTACAATAGAGAATTTTTGACGATTCTTCCTTGGACACCATGGTGGTTTGTTCGTCACAGGATGGTGTCCATTGACTTTTTTCCAAGGAGTGTAATAGTGAAGATAAATTGCGAATACAGCATACCTGTGAAACTGTTTCGAAAGACGGAAGTCGAAAAGGGAGTCGAAAAGTAAGTAGTGAGAAAGAAATTCATAACACAAAAATCTGAAAATAAGTCAGGATATTTGTGAGACTGAAGAAGCAATTCAGGAGGTTGCAGGATGAGATTGAGAATTTGGAGAAAATGCAGTATATTGATGTGAGAAAGAACGTATAATTGGAAAGTACTCGGAGGACTGTAGTCGATGTCAGAAAGTGGTGTTATATTGTATGGTAGTATCTTTAAATGACAGATGTCAGGAGCATGTGTTGGCGATGTGTATGTGAAGTACAACAATAATTGAACAGTGACCGAAACTGTGTTAGTGGGAAGGAATTATTTGCACAGAAGTATGAATTTGACCGTTGTGAAATTTGGTAATGTTTTCAGAGGCAGTGAAGTGCAATGTTGTGGGGATTGAGATATTTGTTGGGGGAGAATGTGGTTATATTACTAAGATATTGAGAGCAAAGCTCTGGTGAAAATAGCAATGATTTTTCCTCATAACTAGAATGAGAAGAAAGAGAAGATTGAATATGTAGAAAAAAACAGGTAAAATTGGAACTTAAGAGAGAGCTGTTTGCTGAAGATAGTCCGAATTCCAGTGAGAATGGTAGCGTTAGTTGAATAGAGTGTTGCGAGATGAGGTGTATTTTCTGTCGAGAAACAAGAGTTTCATTGTAAGGATCATGATAGAGGACTATAGGATGATGGCCTCATGAGAATCAATGAAAACAACAGTATTGTAGAATGATCCTGTGAATAGAATTTTGCAAAAAAAATTGGAACCAGTTAAAGATGATGTGTTTATACACCAATGTTGTAGTATTCGAAATGACGCGCCGAAGTTTTGGCATTAATGAAATTAATTGGTCTAGAAATCATTGGGCTATCCGAAAATGGCTGACTGAACAAAAAAGACTGACTGACTGACTTAAGAGAATGTAATACAATGTCCAAGGTATTTTTGAGCAATAAATAAATGAAGAAAGGGACGGCATATTACAAATGTTCTCAGAAAAGTTGTGTCGCTTAAATGCTGGTTTTCAATGAGCTGCGATAACAACTTTACGATTATTTGTTGTGATATTCGGGTGAGCAGGAATTTTAAATTCTGCATATTATAAAGTGCTGCTGGGCGAGTAAATATAAAAGTGAATATTTTTGAAATGCTCAGGCGGATAGGATTGTTGATGATAAGTAAGTGGTAATAATCGGTGGCTTTAACTGTGGAAGTATTGATAAAAATCAGGGAAATAAGGTGTTAATTAAAAGAATGCATTTCTTGAGTCAAGTTATACTTTACACATGCGGGGGCTGCAATACGTGTTGGCTTTAATAATAACGTTTCTTAAGAGATAACAGATGAAGTTATAATTATACCATCAGTAGGTGAGTGTGATCATGCAGTGGGACTCTAAAACGTAGATTGCCCAGTACACGCTGAAGAAAAGAGATAGGTAGACACTGAAACTAAGATTACTATTTGGTGACATTATCATTTGGTCAGCACTAATGCCTGGGATTTTGTTCAAAGTCAGTCAGTTACTGATGGTATTGTGAGGAAACAGATGAATCATGGAACTATGGAGTGTTACAGAGAGAGAGAAAAAGCGTTATGAAGGCTATATAAAGGATATGGTGTCCCTGAGTGGTATGAAGATTATAAGACATGGGATATTAATATAGGAAGACTCAGTGAGGAAGAAGTAGGTATTTGAATGGAGAGTAACAGAAGCAGAAATTCGAAATTCTACAAAATTCTACAGTTATGTGGATACTGGAAGAAAGAGTGAATATGAAAGACTGACTTTAGTTTCTGGAGATTCCATGCAGGTTAACTTTAATTATAACTTTACTGAAGTTATAGTAAATATCAGTTGCGTCTCGTTCCCATTTTGTTTGAATGTGCTGTCGTGTGGCTTAAGGAACCCCACGCTACAAATTGTCGTCAATTTAACCATATGATTGCATTTTTATCGATATATGAAAGTTTTAAGAGTGCTTAGGGCATCAACGCTAATCTTAATTGTTGCAATGCAATTAATGTAGGATAACTTGAATACTTTAATTTATCAATTTGTAACCAAATCTGCACAGAGTGGCGAACAGTTTGTTTTAAGATGTATTAGAAAACAGTAATGAAGGAGAATGTTACATTTGTTTGGCGTATTTGAATTACTCAAAGGTGCAAACATAAGGTACTGGCTGATTGGCCGAGTGGTTAGCGTATCAACTCCCCAACCAAAAGGCTGTGGGTTCAAATCCTGCCGTGGGCTTGGATGTTTGTGATTGTGAAAATACTAGTCAGGCCAAACCAACCCGAGCGTGCAAGGGGTACACTGTACCCGGGGCGGCAACATTGATAGGTCGGCATTTTATGTAGCTAATATCTAATTTGAATTATACAATGCATTATTAGGGGCGGAAAATAACCTTGGCGTACCCCTGATACTAGTCGTGTGCAGTAGTGGCATTGGTGTATTTGATGATGGTAGTTTTGGTTGGCTGTAGTAGTTAGTGAACTGAGTGGTTGAGACGGAGATTTCTAGAGTAGGTGCCCTCCCTCGATGAGTCTCTGGAATTTTTGGAGGTGTCACATAATAATAATAATAATAGTTGCCTGTGTAGCTCAGTGGATGTGGCGTTTGCACACCAACGCGCGCTTGGCCGCACGAAGGAAGTCTTGGTTTCGAGTCTAGTCGGCGACTAGAGGAAATTTTTCTAAGCCTTTTTTCGACCGGTTCCCGAGTTAGTCGATCTCTGGCACGGGCAAGCAGGTTTTTCCTCCCGGAAACTCGGGTTTTTCGTCCTGTAAACTCAAGAAAATCGACCGTAGAACCCACATTATTTCAGACATTAAATATATTGTGTTAAGGTTAGGGACCACGAGATGGCGGCACATTTGAGCCGTCTCTCTTCACTGCGTACCGCTTAATTAGTGATAGCCTTGGGCCATCTGTCTCTGATTGGGCTAAATGGCCTCGCCTACTCCCGTATATACGGGAATAAAAAGGCGTTAGCTGATTTTTTTTTTTTTTTATAATAATAATAATAATAATAATAATAGTGAATTTGGAAGAGGATGACGAGACTTACTTCCTTCAACTGCAGTGATATAATTCCATTATAAATATGATAAAAAAGTTATAAATTATTTTAAAAAATTATATATTAAAAGCTTGTCTATATTGGTGTCCTAAACACATCAGTTCACACTTCCCGTACCCAAAACAGATGAATCTCAGAAACAAAAACAGCAACTCGTGACAAATGACAAAGTTCCATTGGATTGATTGACACAATAACCAATGACAGGCACTAATTTCTGGGTAGTTTAAAATCACTAGAACGCTTAGAATTTTACCCACTGCGCCAACTATACGTCTGTTCAAAGGGCTCATAGGTACCATACACCTGGTCTATTAACGCAAATGAGATACAATGTTCATGCGTCGAAAAGCGCCTTCGTAATGAATCATTAGTGTATTCTATTTAATTTAGGAATCACAGGAAGCAAGGAGAAAATTAGGGGAATCTTTAACAGGAATAAAAGCACAAATATAATATCCATTAAGAACCGGTGTAGCTCAGTGGATGCGTCGTTTGTATACCATGGCGCTTAACCGCACGAAGGAAGACTTGGTTACAAATCTAGTCAGCGACTAGAAGAAATTTTTCTAAGCATTTTTTTCTACCGATTCCCGAGTTAGTCGATCTCTGGTACGGGCAAGCGGGTTTTTTCTCCCGGAAACTCAGGTTTTTTGTCCCGGAAACTCAAGAAATTTGATTGTGGGACACACGAGATGGTAGCACGTGTTGAGCCGCATCTTCACTGCATGCCACTTAATTATTAATTAATGATTGCTCTGGACCAGCTATCTCTGATTGGCTACCAGTTGAGATTGAACTGTCCATTCAAGCTCCAAAAGTTAAATAGAGCTAAAACGGCTTCGCCTACTCCTATATGTGAATAAAAAGCGTTAGCTAGCTATCCGTGTTATTGCTATTCCGCGAGTGTGTACCGCTCACCTAGCACACTCGGAATATTCGACCCTGGTAAACAAGTTCAATGTGTATTTCGTAGGATAGTGTTGAGTAACTATGAAACAAGAGGTAATAAAATTTCCAAACACTACAGGAAAGTTAAGGGTTTTGAAATTTTAAGTAAGCTTGATGTTAATGGGACTATCAAACTGTTTGGACATCACTAGATATATTAAGTGAATTAGCAGAGGCAGTGCCCTTGACTTGGTTGGTTGACACAAATGTCAATCAACAAGAAAAGTCCCAGAAAACTGAATGGAAGGAAAAATAGCACTAACGCGTGTGGAAACCTAAGGTTTTGGTATTGTCCAACTATAGGCCTGTTTTTCTGGGTCGTGTGATTAAAGAAAGAATGCAAGTTTGGATTAATGAGTATAGACCACCTTCTGGAGAGCAGCATGGATTTGTTAATGATCTTGTTTCGATCAATTGGTTATATATAAGGTGAAAGTTGTATAAATCAGAAAATATGCTTTCATGATAATTGTTCTTTATTGTGTAAAGGCGTTTCATAGAATATCATATGATAAATTACAGCTGAAATTGCACAGGATGGAGATAGAAAGTCAGTTGGTAGATGGATGAATAGATCGTTTTGGAGATAAGCCAGCTATTTGTATATGGGTGTGCAATGTCTCGAAAGGGAATGATGACAAGTGGGTTAATTAATGCAGTGATGGTTTAACACAGTAAGTAGGCGATACGTCGTATCCTGACGCCTTCTTTAAGGGGTATTGAAGTGAGCAGAAAAATAAAATAAAAACATATTTTAACGTTAGCCTTTATTAAATGTGGGCGCTAACTTAAAATTGCATCTGGGAGTCAGGATCCCTAGAGATGGCATGGTTTCAAGTGACAAGGTTCTGTTCTGGGAATACTATTCTTCAATTTATATATTGAAGATATAGTTCATTGTTTGAGAGGATATTTTCTTTTGTTTTCTGTTATCCTAAAAGAACACTTTGCGAAGTTTTGATGCCATGCTGTTATAAGAGGATTTGAATAAGTTGTTACTTTAATGGTTAATCCAGCTCAATGTTTCTAGGGGAATGATCATGCACTTTTGGCAAAGAAGATGAATGAAGTCTATTGTAAGAGGAATTTAGTTCAAGGAGGAAGAGAAGGAGTTGAGGGAAGTTAAGATGCTCGTCGCTAGGAAACCAAAATTTAGGCGACAGATCACAAATATTGTAAAGATTATGCAGAAAATTGCTGCCATTGCTGCAGGCGCCAATTAGCTTCAGAAAATTTTCCTCTCATCAGCCGAAAGGAAAGGACACCTGTGAGAGAATAGTGGAATTAGTAGAGGATGCCTGGTGGACGAAATTTCATTAGGAATGCTGAACCTTCTAGCTATCAGGGTTCTGATGACAAAGCGGCATGGATATAAATGGCAAAAGACCTTCACTAGAATGGAAACCGTGAATAGCAACATTGAACATGTTGACATGTACAGGTAAACAGGAGGAGTTTGTTGATGTTACGATGAAGAGGATATTCTATGTTTTAACTTGACCGAGACAAAATGGAAAATAGAATAAGAGAAGTAAAATTTAAGAGACAACCAGGTTTTAACTTGGGAAGGAGTAGATGACCTAACAAAAAATGTTTGGCTTTATCATCAGTTAAGAAATAAATGGCAGACTCATTAAGTGCTATGGAATTAGTGATAAGATAATAAGGCTTCTTTTATGTATTTGAGTATAATGGAAAATGAATCGTACTTACTGAGGTATATGCACCACGACAGAGTTTGGATGTGGAAAAAATACATCATTTGAGGAGCATTTGGAGCGTATTATTCAAAATTAAAGTGCAAATATCTTTGAAGATCTCAATGTACAGATTGTAAAAAAAGAACAAGAGTACAAAAAAAAAAAAAAATTAAAACTCTGATTTTGGTTCAAGAAATGAGGAAGGACAAAGGTTATTAGATACTTATATAAAAAATGATCTCAAAATTGGAAATAGCTGGTTTGAGAAAATACGAGGGTAGTCTGAAAAGTTCATGGCCTGACAATTAAAAAACGAATTTATAATTTCAAAAATATTTTTATTTTTCAACAAAATCGCCCTTAAAACTAATACATTTATTCCAGCAATGCTCCAGCGCTATTATCCCTTCCCAGTAGTGGTTCTCAGTAAGATCTGCATAATACCCCTCTACAGCTGCAATCACATCTTAATTAAGAAAAACGTTAACCAGCGAGAAAGAATTTTAGTTTTGGGAAGAGATAGAAATCAGAGGGAGCCAAATCTGGGAAATAGGGTGGATATTCCAATAATTCACAGTGCTGATCCCTTAATTTTCGCAATGCCAAAACACCTTTGTGGGAAATTGCATTGTCCTGATGAAAGATGATTTTTTTCTTCTGCAAACCAGGTCGTTTCTCCCGAATTTTTTTCCTCTAATCTAGTTAAAAGATCGGAACAATATTCCGCAGTTATTGTTTTACCCTTTCCAAGATAATTAATGAACAAAATGCCTTTAATATCCCAAAACACCGATGCCATGACTTTCCTGCTGATGAAACCGACACTGTCTTCTTTGGGCTGAACAGTTGGTTTCTGTCCACTGTTTTGACTGCTGTTTGGACTCTGGTGTGTAATGGTGAATCCAATCTCATTCATGGTAATAAATCGACGCACAAAATCAGTTTTATTTTTGTTAAAACGCTCCAAGCACTGTTCAGAGATTTTTGCGCGTGCGTTTTTGATCTGCTGTGAGCTAGCGCGGCACCCATCTTGTGCAAAGCTTTTTCATTTGCAATTCTTCATGCAAAATATACCCATATATCCTACACGTTCTTTTGAAATGCCTATAGTCTCAACAATTTCATGCACTTTGACTTGCGGTCATCCAATACATATCGTGCACTTAATCAATGATTTCGTGTTGTTACACTTTTTGGACGTGCTTCCCGTGGATCATCTTCAAGGCTGGTTTAAACTTGGCAGCCCATTTCTTAATTATTGAAAATAAAGGAGAAGAGTGCCCATAATCTTTTATGAACTTCAAATGAATTTCTTTTGGACTTAAACCTTCTTTTACAAAGAATTTTATAACCCACGATACTTGATTTTATCCATTTGAAGGGATACAAACAACACTTTTACTTCAGACAGCTGTATAAAACAAATTACTTGATAGAATTACTTGCAGTTTCACCAGGATGCTTATGACAGATATACTAACTTAGAAAAAAATCTTACCGATAGTGTTGCCATCTATGGTCGACGCTGAGAACCTTTCAGACCACCGTCGTACCAACCAAAGAATTACAAGGTATAGTTGGGGTGGTGATATATGTCACGACGTTTCATCACTACAGATCTGCAGCTGAATGATTAACCACCAATAAAGGTCAGCAGAATGATCAGGAGGGACAAGACCCCAATGCCACTAGTGTTGATTGAGATCAGTCAAACCTACAAACACATATGACTTGACGACCATCTGTGGATTGAAAATCTCGGTAGAACCGTTAAGGAAGAGAGCTTCAACTGGGCAATACCATAGATGTCAAAAGTTTGGGCATGCCCAGAAAATGTGTAGGGCAGAATTTAAATGCTTGAAGTGTGAGGTGGGTCATCCAACGAACACATGCTCTAAACCAAAATCTACCCCTGCCAAATGTGCCAACTGTGGCGGTCCTCACACAGCCAGGTACAGAGGTTGTTTGCATAATCCACGTAATAGAAAATCTGAAGAAGGAACATTCTCTTCTTCTATTAGCTCACCTACATCAGCGACTACTTCACAGCCTCCTAAAGTTCAGAATAAAGACTCAGAAGCCCATCTGCTGAACCCCCCCCCCCCCAAAAAAAAACTCAAAAACAGCAGTCTAGGACATATGCAGATGTAACCCGCCCTAAACAGACATCCCTAGAACAGTCAGCATCACGCCCAAATTTGACAGCTATCATTACCGCTTCCTTGGCAAATATACGCTTAGATTTCAGCAGATCTAATCCTTCACAAAGTTCTACTAATAGATTTCTGAAAGACACCCAAGTCATCATTTCAGCGCTCACTAATGAACAGTAAAAAATTAAAACCAGACTCCCTAGAGATAATAGCCTGGAATGCAAACGACTTGAGAAATAAGATCCTAGAACTTCAAAATTTTGTCCACAGACATCAGCCAGATTTCCTTTTATTAAATGAAATACATCTAAGACCTGCAGACAATCGCAAAATTTATGGATATCAATCGTACAGAACTGACAGATTAACCCACAGTGGCGGAGGCACGGCAATTTTCATCAAGAATTTTATCTCTCATCACTCCACAAACATCCCTCCTACCTCCAATCTTGAGGTCACTGGCATTGAGATTCTCACGAGTTCTGTCGGCAAATTAAAAATTTTTGCAGCATACCATCCCCACAAAAATCATTATTATTTTCGGATTTGAACGCCTTATTGGAGAGCCTACCATTGTGGCAGGTGATTTAAATGCCAAGCATTCTACCTGGAATAGCCATTCCACCAACAAAAATGGACAGATACTACAGAACTATGCTGATTTCAACAACCTTCATGTAATAGGTCCTGCTGATCCTACCCATCACAACACTTATGGTAGGGCTGATGTATTGGACATAGCCATACTGCAGCACATCAGACTCCAATACAATTTAATGGCAGCCAATGATCTATCATCAGATCATAACCCAACACGATTAAAATTAGGAAATCTTGAAAAATTATCCCCACCCCCTCACTCATTTATTCCTTGGGAAAGGCTCCCCAGGGTGCTTCCAAAATATATTGGTCCTGTTCCCATCATTAAATCAAAAGAGGAAATTGAAACAGCTGTCAAAAATCTAACAGAACAGATTACGGCAGCCTGTGCAGCAGTTACTACCCCTGCAACTACCCACAAATCCAACCACTTGCCTGAAGATATTATGAATCTGATTAGAGAAAAAAATAAGGCTAGAAAAAGATACCACAACACCAGGGTGCCACAAGACAAGCGGATCTTAAACAGGTTCAATTCTGCAGTGAGAGATGCACTCGCAGCTCATAGAACTCAACTCTGGGAAGAAAAACTGACCTCCATCTCCACTGACAATCACTCTGTATGGAATCTTATCAGAAAGATTAAAAACAGAAATAAACCTCTTCCCCCTCTTCAAACAGATTCAGGTCTCATCCACACTGATGCTGATAAAGCTGAGGCAATAGCAAATCATCTTGAAAAACAATGCAAACCCGCATACGACCACCTTGATATTAGTCATATCTACAAGATCCACCGTAACGTCAGATATTCGCTCAATTCAGCTCTCACACATTCCACTGAAATTGCACCCACCTCACCTGCTGAAATATATGCTATTATTCAGAAATTCAAGAATAAAAAGGCTCCTGGACCCGATGGCAACTCCAACAAAGTTATAAAACTTCTACCACGTAAAGCTATTGTTCATTTAGCAAATATAATCAACTCCATCCTTCACTACAAATATTTTCCTTCCTACTGGAAATTGGCGTATATAATACCAATTCATAAACCTGGAAAAGATCTCACTTTGCCTCAAAATTACAGACCCAATCAGTCTCATCTCTAATCTCGGAAAAATTGCTGAGAAGGTAATACTTACTAGGCTTCAAGATTCAGTACTCCAATTAAATATCCTGCCTGAGGAGCAGTTTGGCTTCCGACAGTTGCATAGCACCACACAACAAATACACAGATTGGTGGAGCATATCATCACAGGTTTTAATTGGCGTCAATGCACTGGGACTGTTTTCCTAGACTTAGCCAGTGCATTTGACAAGGTTTGGCATTATGGTTTGCTATATAAACTAATATCATCCGGTGTACCAATCGGAATCATTCAACTCATCAAGGCATACCTCTATGATAGGCGCATGCAAGTGAGATTAAGTGGAGCAGTCTCTACACAGAAACATATCTTGGCTGGAGTTCCACAAGGGTCCTTACTAGCACTAATCCTATTCTCCTTATACTTGCATGATATACCACACAACCCATTATCTTCAATTAAAGCTCTTTACGCTGATGACACAGCGATATTGGACAGATCATTAAAGCCTCACCTAACCATCAAGAAACTGCAAGAAAACCTACTGCAAATTGAACAATATTTTGCCAAATGGCGACTCCTCGTGAATCCTCTGAAGAGCGTAGCCGTCCTATTCTCTAGAAGATCAGTGCTTCCTAAAGAAGATATTCTCCTATTTAACACAAAAATTCAGTGGAAAACAGAGATCAAATATCTTGGTGTAGTACTGGACAGAAAACTGACTTTCAACTCCCATATCAAGACTCTCTGTGCAAACACATCAAAAACCATAGCTCAGCTCTACCCGTTAATTAACAGAAACAGCAAGCTGAGCACCAGAATCAAACTTCTCATATACAAACTGATGGTTCGTCCAATATTCACCTACGCCTCACGGGCCTGAACTCGAATACTTCAAACTCGAATATTATCAAATTACAACGCATTCAGAACAAGTGGCTTAGAATGATCCTGGGCGCTCCATGGTTCATCCGAACTGTCCAACTGCACCGGGACACGGAGATCCCTTATATTTATACTTTCATGCAGACTATAGCAACCAAATTCTTCTCAAAAGCAACTGTGCACCCTAACAGACTGATCCAACTGGCTGCTGACTATGATGCAATGGACTATTCTAAGCACAAAAGACCTAAAGCCATTCTCAACCCCAACACTGAGGATTAATCTCCTAGCCCACTCAGGGCGAGCAATTAGCTCATAAACTCTCTCAACTCACAGTCTCTATTAAGATAGCCGGGAATATGAAAAGCTTTTGCTTCACCCGTTAAGCCAGTAATGTTAATAGTCGCGACGTTTCGGTTGTGTTATTTGTTTTATTATCTGCTGATGTTGATTGGGAATTATGCACATTTAAATTAAAGAATTTAAATGAAAAAAACAAAAAATGATTTTTTGAAAAAAACAGACGAAAAAAAAAATTAAAGAATGTGGATTTGATTACCACGTGGAATTTTGTGTTGGTAGTTACGAAGAATTGTTATTAAGAAACGTGTTTCCTGTAAAATAGGAAGTCATAATCTGAGTCGGTGGTGTCGCCTAAGAATAAATTGCTCGCAAATTAAAAATTTTTTTTTTAATTATATCAACACGCTAACCCTTAGACGCGATGCGATAAAGAATGGAAACGGTGCGTACAATATTTGATTCTTGTACCAGGGACAGTACGAGCAGAGATAATACCGATAACGTACGTTGCTACAGTACACAGATTAAGACATTTTGCTTTAGAGATCGTTATACGGAACAAGAGGAACTTAAACCATTGAACTGCTTAGAGATAAAAATATACGAGGTATCAGTTTTGTTATTTTTCATAGTAGCAGCAGCAAATAACTCCATAGTACTGGTTGTGTACGCATGGTCACTATTGACACCCATAATCTGCACCTAATTGGTATGTTTTCTGTATCAATAAAATTAATTCCAAGACACTTGTTATGAACATAAAGCTATACACAGATGTACCAGTTAAGAAATCAAATAATAACGTGCATTCATATATACTGTATAAAATAGCTTGGTATCTTTAACATTTATTATACACAAGGTAAAATACTTTCTACATATATATATATAAATGTATATATATGTACCTGTTTAAAAATGGCTTAAGAAAGTCTAAGTTAGACCATGGACTGGTAGTGACTCAAGAAAAGAAACGGGGAAAAAATATTAATATTAAAAAGATTTAAAAAATGACACGGAACTTAGAACTATTAAAAATTTTGAAATCTTACAGTTGTGCCAAAATCATCTGCTCTATAAAACATACACAAGATAGCATATTATTACTAAAGCTGCTTAAGAAAAGTTTCCAGGTAATGTATTGTTAAAATTCCAGATAGAGAAGAAATTATAGACCTAATGGATGGAAGAAGATTGAAAGAGAATAATACATAAAAGGCAGAATATAAAGGACCACTTTGATTTCAAAATACATGCTGGGGGGGGGGGGCATATTAATAAATACAAAATATTTAAATTAGACATAGTAAATAAAACTATACAATAAAATAAAATAATTAAATGGTATAAAGCAAATGTGAAACACAATGATAGACAAAAATGGGAGAAATATAATGCATCAAATGGCTATAATGTAGAAAAAAAATGGAGGGATAACCTTCAAAATTAACGATAATATACTTAAAGAACCAAGAAGAGGAAAAGAAGAAATATTATAATAAATTATTATTATTATTTCAGGGAAACCTCCATAGAGGCTGAAGATCATTGTATACAATATCTTTTGGGCCTCCTTGAATGCATTCACCAATAAACCACTCATAAAAGACTAGCCCACTCAATAACTCCTTCCACTCATGAATATTTCCTTTATTACTTCTATAAAACCCTTTTAGTTATCCCCTCTTTTCTGCCTATCATCCAACTTTTGCAATCCACAAATCCCAATCTGTCATTGCAGGAATCATTCCACACATCATTTGCTATCTTGGTCACTTACCTTTGAATCTTCTCTATCACTTCCTTATTTACAAGAAACCCAGGTATACCAGACCTCTGTATAGTAATCCAGATGTGGCCACATCAAACCTTGCAAAGAGGAATAACTTCTTTATCTGTGCTTGTTAATGTGTTTTCAATAACCAATGAAATGAAGATATTTAAATGGCTATAGAGCCTCCATAGTTCAGTCAGTATAGAGGAAGGAAGCCCTTTGGTTGGAAAGACCTGGGTTCGATTCCCGTCCAAGATGCAAGGAACCATTATCTGGTCTCTTTCGACTAAAGGTGAGTTAGCCGGTCTCATACCTGAGGTGGGAGGCTTTTTTCCCTGGAAACTTGAGTTTTTCATCCCCCAGAATAGGGAAACCGGCCCCATGAACACACATGGATTACAGTCATGAATGCGTCCTGGCAATATGCCAGTCTTGAACCTGGATATTTTTGGGGGGGGGGGGGAACAGTGGACTACCCTATAAAAATCTCACTAGGAACACTTTGTGGGCAATGCCTACAGAGTCACCTAGGGTTGGAAACAACTGAAGGGAAAATAAGTCACTCAAAATGGCTATAAAGAAATTATAAGTTAATAAGACTCAGAAATGTGATAATGTCTCTCAAAAATTTCTAAAAAATCTTGAATAGACGAGACTCCTTGCAAAAATAATAACACACACACAAAAAAAAAAAAACTGAAGCCCCCCTACACACACAGAACTTGATAGTATCCAAACATATTTACCCAATGAAAAAAAATGTTAACAAATGTGAAGCCTGTTTAATACTTAATGTACTATAGAATTTGTTCTGTAATAGTGCATTACTGTTGATACTGCACTTATGTACTACTGTAGAACAGAGTTCTATCATGGTACATTAGTAGCAATATCACTGTTAGTGGACTACGGGATAGATAATTTAGAAACTATGGCTTAAGAGACAAACACAAAACTTTTTAAAGACTCCAGAGAGTAGGTTGTGATCTCACATCACATTGAGATTTGAACCCTTAGCCTGTTTTTAGTGTACAATTTATGGAGACAAATACACATTAGTGCAATTACTACTTATAATTAAGTAACACTCAACGTTTCAGCCTCTATATTGAGGTCATCATCAGGAAAACATACATATGGACAAGACACAAGTTACATGACACTACACAAAAGTAAACTAAATTTACTTTTGTGTAGTGTTTTGTGTAGGCTGGCAAAGGTTGGTCGATTGGTAGAGCCTCTGCTACTAATGGCTCAGTTAAGTAAGTTTGAGCGTGGTTAGTAGTTGGAAGGGGACCAATCGTTCAATGCTGTTGACACACTCCCTCGATGAGTCTTTGGACTCCGTGGAGGTGTCAAATAATAATACTAAATCTGACTGCTTTGCTTTGTTAATCATTTATGCTAGCCCTGACCTCTGGTGAAAAAAAAAATATATATACAGGGTGTTCGGGATAAATTTGACAGTTTCGTAAGGAAAAAGAAAATCTTCTTTGTATCTATTAAATTTAATGAATTGACAAAAAAACATTACAGGCAGAGTTAATTACAATACTATCAACAAGATTTACTCAAAATAACCACCATTAGCATCGATCACAGCTTCAATTCTGCTTCGGAACCTCGAACAAGCTGATGCTACAGTCTCCCTGGGAAGGGCCGCAAAAACTGTTTTAATTTTATCCATTAACTGGGCTTTTGTATTACTGGAAGTGCGATTGGTGTCTTTTTCAACTGCGCCCCATACAAAATAATCCATGGGGTTAAGGTCTGGGGAGTTTGGAGGCCAAACATTTGGACTGGTGAAGTCGTAGAAATTTTCAGACAACCATTTTTGACTTTTCCCAGAGGTGTGGCAAGGGGCCGAATCCTGCTGCCATACATACGGCCTACCATTGGCTACCCTTGTTATCCAGGGCTTGACTACAGTTAGCAACTCCACGAACAAAGCCTGAATTCCAATGCCAGGGTTCTTCAACACCTGTTCCTGCAGATTTGCGAGGAATTCTGCTGTACGAACGCAATCAGATCGTCTGCTAGGGATCTTTCTTCTTGCTACATCCTCGTAGTCACCATTGCAAGTCTCTAGTTCATGCCTGATTGTTTTTACTGTATTCAGGGAGCATTGGGCAGCAGTCGTAATATCCTTATTTTGATGGCGGGCACGAATCATCATGATACAAGTTATTCTCTTCCATGATTCAGGTGGGTTCCAGCTATCCATCCTTTCTGACATCTTGTATATGAATGAAGAAGGGTCCAAACTTTTAAATGAAGAGAAGTGTGTGTTAATACATGTAACTTACGGAAAAATATAATTAATTATAAATATGTCAAATTTATCCCGAACACCCTGTATATATATATAAAATAAATAAATAAAATTTTAAAAATAAAGAAAATCTTAAAAAATCAATAAATTTTAAAAATTAATAAATTAAAATAAAATTAGTAAATACTTTTTCATACATAATAAGTGTAAAAACATAGATGATTAAAAAAAATTATAGAACTACATTGAATGCATCTTTACATACCTGTTTGTCTTAAAGTTTTCTTTTGTTAGGGTTCAGTCATCATGTTCTGGATCCTATATGGGTTGCGGATGGGTCTTCCAGATTTTTGGAATTGTTATTCCATCATTCTTGTTGAGATTAGGATGCTGAATCAGTATTATTACTATTATTACGGGCGACTCCAGGGAGTCCTTAGACTCATCGAGGGAGGCCCTAAACATCATGTCCACACAATTATACGACATTCTCACAGTATCTATCATACCTTGCCTTGAACTCACTCACCGTCATAGCACCCACAATAAAATCACGGTATCTCACAAGCTTCCTTGAATTTTCTTTCAAACTAGGTTTTGGTGCAGTGTAGGGACTCGGTGCCTTTCCAGTTGATTCTGTAACATGTTTGGAGTGCAATGGTCTGACAGACCTATTTTATCATAGTGAAGGAATTTAATGTACCTTATGTGTTCATATTTTCTTGGAATTGTGTGTCCTGTTTTTTCTGTGTAGAGTAAGTTGCAGGTGTACTGAATTTTGCAAACCCCTAGGTGGGAAGGGTAAGGAAGGGGATTTTTGGATGAGCTGAGTGTACTTTTTAATTTTGCAAGAGGTCTGAAAGTTGCCTTATACACCTTTAAAAATTATGGAAACAGCTAATGTTAGAGTAAACCTTCAGTTTAATATAAACCAAAATAATCACTCAATTTATATTAAACTAAAGTTTTACTCTGACACCGTAGTTGTTTCCATAATTTTTGAAGATATATTCTGATCACCATGCAAGCATGAAAGATAGGTTGCCTTATGTTGTATTTCTGTAGTGTTCTATTTATTTTTTTCTGATATTCCCTTAATGTTTGGCATGGCTTATTTGTAATCTTTTTTGCCTTTCATGGCATTATTGTTGAGGACCTTATGAATTGTTTTTTGTTCATAAGGTTTTGTTCTTTGTAAAAAATGTAGCCATTTTTTATAAAGGTTTGGCTAATGATTTCATATTCCTTCTTCAGTGCTTGCTCATCAGAGCAAATTGTTAAGGCTCTATGTTTAAGGATTCTGATGATCCCCCCCCCCCTAGTTTTTGTGCTGGATAGTTGTATGAATCTTTGTATATGTTTCGGCCTGTGTGTGAGTAGGTTTGCAGTGGTCTGCGAAGACAGACAGCCTGAGGGAAGACATGTGACAACTGTGTTTAGAAAAGGAAGAGAGTTAGTGTCTCCATAAATTGTACACAATGAATGCTGACCATTGAAAGAAAGACTTAGCATGTTTTGGAAAGCAGTTGTACTGTCCATTTGGCCAGTTAGATCAGGGACTGCTCCAAAGCTGACTATCCAGGTATGCTTTGGAATATCCATCCTCTATGAACTGCAGCCTCCAGTTGTTTAAAAAACATATCGACAAGTTCCTTCTTAACTACTTGCCCACATACTTTCCTGTGGGATTGATATTAACAACCGTGATTTGAAACACCTGAGAAAATAGAATATTTGTTTAGATTCCCATAATTCCGTTAGACCCTGAACTTAAGCACAGCAGTACCTAATGTATAACAATAAAGATTACATGTTTTAAGTTTGTATATGTTGAGTCAGCTTTATAATTAATTTGCTTTTGAGAATATGTATATTCATCAACATTCCTGGATTGGATTTTGCTTATTATTAAAAATGAGAATAAACAATAATTAACAACATTCTCTTATGATTATGCTTTTATTTAAATGTTGTTTCTTTTAGGAACTAAATCCTAGTTATGGAATGTATGTTTGGCCATCATCTCCTGTGTTAGCCCAGTATGTTTGGTTTCACAAGGAACATGTGCAGGGGAAAAAAATCTTAGAGGTATGTTTTATAATTAGTTGTCTGCCTGTTTATTCTTTACTGTAATTAGTATATTATTATTATTACATGACACCTTCAAGGAGTCCAAAGATAATCGAGGGAGCCCACCTACTCTATAAATCTCCGTCTCCATCACTTAATCCACCAACTACAGTGAGCCACCACTATCATCATCACCTACACTAACACCATCTATTGGCCACAACCACCGCTAGTTTTTTTTTTTTTTTTTTGTCTGTAAATTGCATGTGTTCTCAAGACTGATTTGTCTGTACGTGGAATGAAAAACCATGTTTCCAGGAGGGAAAACCCTGCTGCCTCAGTATGAGATCAGCTAACTCACCTTCAATTGAAAAAAAAGCCCATATAAAAATTCCTCTCGTATCATATCATAGATTAGTATATTATATCTATGTAAAGTATATCTAAGTCAGTTGAATAAATTTATATGAAATATGAGTGAAATCAGCCAGAAGAGTAGTGTCTCCATAGTGCAATTAGAAGAATAGCAGAACATTGTGCTCTTCGATTGGAAAAGACCTGGGTTCGATTCTCGTTGTGACGAGGGGAATCCTTATATGGGCTTTTTCAATTGAAGGTGAGTTGGCCGATCTCATACAGAGGTAGCATGTGTTTTTTTTCTTGGAAACTCGGGTTTTTCATCTCGCATACAGACAAATTGGCCTTCAGAACATAAACAATTTATATATTTGGTTTTATCCTTTATTGAAGTGTAAGCAAACAAAGTTTGCACCTGAAGTTTTCAGGACTGGGGAAACTCGTGGTAAAGGTGATATAAGTTCTTATCACTTGCCTTAGTATCTCTCATAATGTAAAGCACATCTCCTTGTAGACATGTATAATGCTATGCATATTTACCATGAGTTGCCCCAGTCCTGAAAGTACTTCAGGTGCAAACTTTGTTTGCTTACACTTGGATAAAGGATAAAACCAAATATATAATTAGCATAGCCAAGTGAAAAAACTTCCATAAACAATTTACAGACAAAAACATACTGTTGTTGCTGATGATGGGTGGTAGGTGGTTGATGTAATGTCAACGTAGTAGTGTCGTAGTAGAAGAATTAAGTAGTAGTGGAGAGGGTGAGATGTATTTAGTGAAGTAGAGTAGGGTGCCCTCCCGCAATGAGTCCTTGGACTCCCTGGAGGTGTCACGTAATAATAATAATAATAAAGTTAGCAGTATACAAGACCATTCAGATCAGTTTTGACATGTGGATCAGAGAGTTGGATCAGAAATAAAACATTTATTCAAGGACCATTGACTATTCTGTTTTAGAGAATTCTAAGTTTTGAGGAATATATGAGAGGAGTGTACAGATAATATCAGTGGCAGGATGATATTAAAAACAAAAATGGCAGAAAGGAACTTCACATTATTACTATTCAAGAATGTTTAAGTAGAGGTAATCTCACCAAAACAAAATAGGAGATGATAGATTAGCAAAACAAATGTATCAGAAATGGCACGAAATGACCCAGAAAAAAGCAAGGTATATTGGATGATTTGAACAAGTGGTTAGAGGTGCTTTAGTAGACCGAAATACAAATACTGATCAAATTGGAAATCTGACAAATAATACACCAAGATGTAAAAAGTTATCGATTAGAAATTGATCATGAAATATTAATTGCATGTTAGACTCTCATAATATCTGGTATATCCCATGGGTATACAGAGAGTGATGATTTGGATACTAAAAAAATCCATTTCAGTGTGTGTGTATGAGTGTGCATGTGCTGTTGATCTAATTAGCATTCTGTTTGTTTTGAGGTAAACATGGAAAAGTCACAATTTAATAATGTAACTAAATCCTGGGTTGGTGCTGAAATAACTGATGATGAGACCACCACAGTCTGAGCATATGTTCAGTTTGTGAAGTTCAGTGATTCATTTTCTTTTTGAATTTTACAGTGTTCTTCAGACCAGCTTCTGGTTAATATGCTGGGCTAAAGTTCCAGAAACTGCCACTTACCAGGTGTGTTTGGGGAGGCAGTGGAGGGGTATATGGCCTTAGCAGTACTCCTCTACAAGTTGTTGCAGAGCTGAGTGAAACTTGCCATGTATACTGCTCAGCAAATAATTCATTACTATATTTTCCATATCTTTTTGTTTACTTTAAAATAATTATCTAATCTTCCTAACAGAAAACCAGCTTCTTCAATTTCTACTCATCTCACCTTTTCTCATAACCACACACTCTTCTCTCTTTATATATATATATATATATATATATATATCAGATGTGACATTTGTACTTGTGTTCACTGTGCTATCTTGTGTTATGTATGACATAGGATTTTCTCTTTTGGAAAAGCATTTCTTGCTATATATCCTCAATCAACAAATGTTTATTGTTGAATTTTCATATCAAATTTGTGACAGCATTATTCTCTTTTGTCGAAAAGTCATGAAGACTTGAATTGGATTTATTCAGGAGTTTAACTTCACCATGCAACATAAAGAGCTTAATGTAATATTTAAAATTTTGATATCAGATTTAAGGCCACTTTTTTCCTACTCTGATCCATATAGGTGATGAAAGGCAAAAGATGCGGGATAGTGTGCATCCTTGCCTTTCACCTGATTTTAAATTAAACCATCTTCCTATACTTCCTTCAATTTTAACTGCTAATGTAGAAATTAAGTATAGGCTATATATTGCTCTGTATAATATCTCATTTACATTATATAATTATAGCATTTTGAAATGATTTCTGACAGCATAAGAACACTATGGCAGTGCCATTGACTGGATATTTTACCAATTATCAAAATTGTCACACACTATAAAAAGGCATGTTGCTACAAATTTGTGAAGTGTGCCAAAAACCTAGCTGTGCAAATGGTTTCCGATCATTATTGGCTAAAAATCTCTTGTCCCATTCTGTCATAATGATTTCTTGTCTCTGCTATTATCTTCCTTATTCTAAACTTTTTTTTTCTTTTCTTTTCTTAAATGAAGATTTTATCCAGTTCATCTTTGGCAGTAGGAAATCATCATCCTTGGAGATGTGAATATTTGCATCATCAGGTGTTTTTTCTTCTCCCCAGTTGCACTGATCCAATAGGTTTTTTTCCTTCCCACCACATAAAAGATTGTAAAACATATAGTGCACTCACATCGTGTGCAGGGCTCTAGAAATCCTATTCTAGAGACCAGTCACAAAACTTTTTCCAGCCATTTTAGTCCTCCAGTAAACAGGATGGTGGTGGTGTGATCTTGTTGTTTTGGTGTAATCTAAATAGCCAGCCAGTAATGAAATGTTAACATAAAATGCAGAAATAAAGCACATTAAAATATATTTTATGCATTATTTTGAGTCTTGCAGCAGACGTTTATGACTGACTGCATGAACACAGTAAAATCTTAAATGACTCTTTTAGATTGGTGCTGGCACATCTCTTCCTGGTATTGTAGCTGCAAAATGTGGAGCCCATGTGATATTCTCTGACAGTGAATGGCAAGAACACTGTCTTCACTTGTGCTACAAGAACATTAGATTAAACCATATCAATGAAGAAAACACTAAGGTTGTGGGATTGACATGGGGATTGTTTAGTCCCAGTTTATTCAAGATTGGCAATGTGGACCTTATTCTTGGATCAGATTGTTTTTATGAACCAGATGGTGAGATTCATGTTTATATATATGTATATATATATATGTAGAAAGTATTTTACCTTGGATATAATAAATGTATATATATATATATATATATATATCACAGAAATAAATATATTTATTGCCTTGAAAATGTTATCATCTAAATATTTGTAGTGGATAAATATCTCCTGTATTTAAATATATGCTAAGTGAGAATTTTTTAAAAAAAAACCTTTCTTTTCAGTTCCTAATTGCAAAATTTAAAATAAAAATAATAATAACAGGTATTTCATTAGACATTTATTTATTTATTTATTTTGTTTTTTTTTATAAAAAAGAACAAAATGTATATAGTGTTTTAGATGATGATTTTATACATGCACAAAAGGTGTAGACTATTTAGACTTATATGTTGGTTTGAACTCATAAGGTTTAATGGAATAAATACAGTACATTTAAGTAATTAAATGACACATTTAATCAATCCAGTATTTCATCTGTCACTGAAACATTGTTAGGTAAACAATATTAAAATTACAAAAACATGCCATATTGCACAAAGCAATAAGTGGAAAAGATTAAAAACTGAAAGCCTAAAGCCAAGAGGGAGGGACACCCTCTATGAGTGCTGTTGGGTAGGAGAACTAAGAATTAAAGTTTCTCAACTCTTGGGAAGTTTAATACAACCATATTTATTAAGATAGGTTGGTTTTTTAAATCTACTGCTTATTTATAAAAAAAAAAAAAAAGTCTTTCAAATTTGTATTTGTTGTGGTGAACTAGAATTGCATTGGTAGGATGTAGCAAGAATGTTCTCATGTACACTATTACAGAACCAGGTGAAGTATGAGGGGGAGTAATAATGGCTATAAGAATACTGGCAATGCATTGGTTTTTCTCTATACAAGAGCTAGGAGCAGGGATAGAAATCAAAGGATATATGACATATTTCAGCAGGGATAGGGAGGATAAATATAGTGTTGCAGTGTACTCGTGATAAGAGATGAACTGTACCCTCTCAGGGTGGAGAATCACAGTGGAGATAAATTAATGGATTTGAGAGTATATGGTGCAAGATAGATGTTTATACAACAAGATATTTAGTGGGATGTTGCTACAGACTAGGGAATATAACTGCTGATGAGCAGGAAATGTGGGCAGAATTTGAAAAAAAAAGGGTCATTAGTGAATGGGAGACACATAAGAAAAAGTTGTTGACAACAGTGTCAGATTGTATATCTCGAGTGAAGAAGATAAAGCAATTTGGAGTCAAATTGATGACAAGAGAAATAGAAGGGGAATTGCAGAAGAAAATAATATTATGGAAGATACATAAAGAGAGAGGTGAGAACAGTTACAGGAGGAACATAGAGCTCATCAGGCTAGAAAAATGACTAGTATTACATTGAGAAAAATCTTAGAATATGAGAGGAGACTGATGCTGCAATCCAAGGCAAATCCCAAGGAGTTTTTTTCGCTATGTGGTGTGAGTAGGAAGGAAAATGATAGCAGATGGATTATCTTGCTAGATGGAAATAAGAACCAGGTAACCAAAGAGATGACACAGTTGAACTGTTTAATGATCACTTTATTAAAGTGTTTCATCTTAGTACAGCAGGCTTTACTAAGATTTAACACTTCATTGTTCATTGGATAATGAACAATGAAGTGTTAAAAGTGAAGGAAGAGAATGCATTCTGAATACTGAGCTAAATGTTAATAAGGGAAGAGCTTAGATGGTATTTCACCACATGTTTTATGGGAATGTGCCATGGAACTGATTCTGCCATTAGCTTGGTTGTTTAATGAAAGTCTTTCAATTGGACAGGCTTCTGGAGAGTGGAAGGATGGTAAGATAGTACCATTGCATAAGGATGGCAGTAGAATGGAAGTATCAGATTATAGGCCTCTTTGTATTTCTTCTGTAGTTAAGATTTTGGAGAAATTGTATACAAAATTGGGTAGATGAGAGCAATATTATTTATGCTGGCCAGCATGGATTTGTTACAGGGTGCTCTTGTTTTAGTAATCTGGTAACCGTTTATAATAGAGTAACAGAGCATGGATGAGGGTAAGGCATACATTGTCATTTTTTTGAATTTTTCAAAAGCATTTGACAGGATGGCACATGACAAGTTGATTTTTAAGTTGCAACATATGGGTTTGGATATCTGGATGGAAAAATTTGTGATTGGCTTTCTGGTAGATATTAGAAAGTTGTATATGGGGAGCAGTATCAGGGAGTAGGAAGATTATAAGTAGAGTTCCACAGGGCTAAATACTGGGACCATTACTGTTCAATTTTTATGTCAATGATATTGTCACAGGACTATTGGAAGATATTCAGTTGTTTGCAGAAGTTTTTGAAGCTTGGGAGGGTCATTAGTAATAGTGATGATGTTTTGGCTGTTAAAGAGGATTTGAATAAGCTTGAAAGGTGGAGAAATGGGAATGTCAAATGTAAGGTTTTAAAATTTGGACGAAATTTTAAAAAAATTTTCATACTCACTTGGTTATAATGGAGGAAGCAAGAGATCTCGGGGTGATTGTGGATAGAGATTTGAAGTTCTGAGAACATAATGTAAAGGTTGTGAAGATATCTCAGAGAATTGCTGCAATGTTGACGAGGACATTGATTACAAGAGATAAAAGTGTGGTGGTGGCCCCATTGTATAAAGCTTTGATCAGACCACATCTGGATTTCTGTTCTCAGATCTGGTCAGTGGGATTTGAAGGGGATGAAATAATCTTGGTGAGGGCGCAGAGATAGATAACAAAAATGACATCAGGACTGTACAATGTTGATTATTGAGGACAGACTGAGGGCATGCAGTCTGCAGAGTTTGGTGGATAGAAGACACAAGGGAGGGAGAGAATGTGATCAAGACATTTAAGCTATTGAATGGATATTGTGTTACTGTTGAGGAGATTTTCATATGGTAAAACGAGAGGAAGGAGTCAAGACAAGGGGCCATCCCTGGAAGTTGCAAAAGAGAGTGGTGAGTAAAAGGATAAGAAATAAGTTTTTTGCATGGAATGTGGTAAGAGCATGGAATGTATTTCCTGAGAGGGTAGAAAGTGCAGATTGTGGATGAGTTTAAGGAGTCGGTACCGTTGACAGCCTGTAACATAGGGGCAACCTGCCTTACAACATGGCTTAATAAGGGCACTCTTTCAGCCATATTGCACTAGGCAGTGTCGCTACTCTAACAATTCATGTTAGTGTAGTAAGTGCAGAAAGAAGTTTTTCCAAGCCTAAACTGATTAAAAATTACTTGCGAACAGCAATGACCCAAGAAAGATTGGTTGGTCTAGCAACTATATCGATAGAGGCGGACATAGCTTATAATTTAAATTTAAAAGAGCTTATAAATAGTTTTATTGTGCAATATCCCTGTAGAGCAAATATTTAATTAATATTGTTATGTAATCATTTTGCATTAATGTTTCTCTTGTAATAAAAACAAAATATCAATTGGAGATTTCCTCAGGATGTGATCTAATCTGGCGACGGCCCTGTAAGGAGTGGTATGACAGACTGTTTTGATCTCCCACTTGTGACTCCATGGAGGTCAGGAAAATAATAATCTCCCCAACACTTTAATCACAACTTCAAACACACTGATAGGCCTATAATTTTTAGCCTCATTTTTATTATCACCCTTGTGAGTTGAACAGTTTTATCTCTTTCCTACTCCAGGACTTGTTCTGCTGCAGGACTCTTGTTCAACAAGCATGCCTTGAACAAGAGTCATTAAATCCCTACCATTAACTCCCTGAAATATTTCCTTATGACATGCAGTGATATGTCATGAAATCCTATTGCCTTATATCAAGTTTATATAATTATTTCTATACCTCCTGTTCACTTACTGTCGCCCCTCTCTCACCATACTCTCCACAACTATACTCTTTTTCGGGTTATCTTGGAACTTGGAAGTAGCGGAATAAGCTACATTTCCAGCTTTTCTTACCATTCATACTATAGGCTTATGCTGCATAAAATAGTTCCTTAAATTTTTTATGTTGTTACATCATGTGGTACTTTGTATATAATTATTTTACTATTTCCTTACTTGCCGATGCTAGAATTATGTTTCCTACCATTAAATTGTTACAGGGAACTTATTTTTGGAAAATGTCATTATCTATCACATGATCTCCAATGCCTGCTGACTTTACCCTAAACATGGCAGAAATGACTGGTGGTGTTGGATCTTGTATTCCCACTTGTGGTAGTCCTAAATTAATCATTCATCCCAAAGGCAAACCTCTGAGAAGCTCTGAACAGCACATCATACTAAATGTTTATGCTGGTTTACGCATGAGAAATCCTGATGAAACAGTGGGCAATATCATGAAGCAAACAGCGAAACTGACAGGTATAAGCAAGATGGCAGTATATCGCATGAAGAAGGAACTGACCATGACAGGACAACTATGCTGGGGAAGAAGAGGCATAGGACTATGCACATGCTCAGTGAAATATGATGACTTTACACTGTCAGCAATTCATCACAAAGGGCTCGATTTCTTCTGAAAGAATGAAATTCTTATGATAGATAAGGTAATGACTGCTATAAACAATGATGAAGATCCCTCTCACATTTCATTAACAACAACTTGCCAGTTATTAAAGGACCTCGGTTTTGTTTATGCCACAAGAAAGCAATCATCGGCATTACTTGAAAGGGAAGGTATAATTTTATGGCATCACCAGTATTTGCTTTCTGTAAGGAAATATCGTCACAAGGGACAAAAAATTGATTATACAGACGAAACCTGGGTGAATGCTGGTCACACCTACACTAAAGTTCTCCAGGACACGACAGTAAAAAAGTGCTCATCAAGCATTTGTGTTGGACTTAACGACAGACCTGAAAGCACCGAATGGAAAAGGGTCTTGTATAATCATAACGCACACTGGCAGCAAAGATGAATTTGCTGCCAGTGTGCAAATTTCCAAGGGCCCTTGAAATTTTACGAGCGTAGAAATCACAAGGCAATTAATAAGGAAATGGATGGAAAGCACTATGAACATTGGTTCGTGAAAATGTTTTTTTCCAAACATTGAGCCTAACAGCATTATTGTAATGGGCAATGCACCTTATTATTCTGTCCAACTGGAAAATGTGCCATCTCAAGCTACACGCAAAAAGGACATTCAGAAGTGGCTGAAGGAAAAAGGAATCGGTTTTACTTCTGATATGGTGAAAACAGAACTAATGAACTTGGTGGCAAATGCCAAGAGTCAGTTTCAAAAATATCGCATGGACAGCATTGGCAAACAGAAAGGACACACAGTTATTCGTCTTCCACCATACCATTGTGAACTGAACCCCATAGAACTTATCTGGGCACAAATTAAGGGGCATTTTGCAGCTAAAAATACAACTTTCAAAATTTCAGATGTTGAAAGACTGGTCATGGAAGGATTTCAAAAAAATTACTGAGTGCCCATGGAAAAGTTGCATAACCCATGTTATATTATTGAAGAAGAAGGAAAAATTCTGGGCCCTTGCTGGAATGATAGACGAGGAGGTGGAAAGTGTGTGTTTCACAGTAGATGACAGCTCTGAATCTTTATTTAGCGAAGATGCACAATCTGATGATACTACCCACAGCCTGAGTGGTGTTGAGGAGCTGTCTCATTAAATTAATGAAGGGATAAGAGTGTTTATGGATATATTATTATAATAAAATATGTCATTAATACAAAATTAATAATGGAAAACTCACATACAAAGATTATTTAATAGTATAATTTTCGCCTGTGTGTCACAGGCATTTTCAGTACATTTTAAGCTCAAAATAAACAATAACTGACAATTCCAAAAAGTGTCACCTAAGTAGCTGGTGTAAGATAACTAAAAAGGTCAATAAATTTCCTAACAAAACAAAAAAAAAAAAAAATGTATACAATAAAGTTAGGAAAGATTACTTCATTCTCCCAACTTAAATAGATCCGACGGCTTACGTCTATCCCCTTTACGGGAGATAGTACTTTATAAATCAGCTAATCCTTCCTAACTTTTTATTGTATACATTTTTTTTTTTGTTATTTTGTTAGGAAATTTATTGACCTTTTAAGTTATCTTACACCAGCTACTTAGGTGGTGCTTTTTGGAATTGTCAGTTATTGTTTAATTTGAGCTTAAAATGTACTGAAGATGCTTTTGGCACACAGGCGAAAATTATACTATTAAATAATCTTTGTACATGAGTTTTCTGTTATTAATTTTGTATAGATATATCTACTCACAGTATACCTCTTTTAAAAAAAATATGTCATGTTTGGAAATGTGCGTTGTGACGGGTGAAGTTCCCTTCATAACGTAAACAATCACTGCTTATCTTAAGCCAATTTATAATAAACTATATGACATCTGATTTGTCTGTTACTGTTAATTCCAGAAAATCCAAAGGCACACAGTCGTATAGAGTCATCTTGGCCGTGCAATTTCATATTAGTAATCATAATGTAATGTTATATGTAGAATGGTGTGATTTGGACAATGACTGCCTTTAGGGGATTTTCTATGCATGTGCTTAGTTACAAACACGACATGTTTCACTGTTGCCATAGTAACAGCGAACTAATATCCTGCTACCTTCAGAAGCAGTACGGCCTGTAGTATATAATATCTTTGCTTCCAAGATAACCTGAAAAAGAGTATAGGCTCGTCATGATGTCACACTTATGAGAATAAAATAACTTGATGAATCACTAATTAAATACTTTGCCTGTATCCTCTGCAGGTGGTAGCCTATCTATCATTTCCACCCATTAACACTTTGAGTCCTATCCATGTAAATATACATTGATCACACGTGAACCCAGAATCCCATCAATGTATATTAACATCGCTAAATTAAAAATTCCGAAAATAATAATATATGCTTGAAATTTATTATCAGACTGTACTGTAGCTAAATTTGAACTTTCATCTTCATTATCCATGAGGATGGTCGACTTTTGTCAATAAAAATCAGAATTTGTATTAGTATATCATAATGCCTGCCCATTGGCTGCATCACATATAAAACATTCCATATTTCATTATTTTACTACATATTTTTAATCATCTGCATTTTCAACATTCGTATTGCAATTTTTATTTGCTATAACAGTATTGTGCTTATATAGGGTGAACGGACGTGCTATCGGAGAGCTCCTGAGAGATTTGTGTTTTTTGTTGATTTATTGGTGTTTTGGATTCAATTTAATGGACTTAAGTGTTTAATTTTGGTATATTATTGGAGCTTTATTAGCGTGGTTAGTGTACTAAAGTGTTTTATAACATAATCTATGTCGGGAAGTCGCCGCTAGATGAATTCGTAATGTGTAGTGTTAGTGCAAGCTCCAGATAAGATAAGTATCATTTTCAGTTATCGATACAAATTACTTAATATTGTGTAGTTTTGTTTTGTTTGCCTTGCGTATTTTAGTGCGTCTATTTTTGGTGTGTTATAACGTATAATTTGACAAAACACGTTACAGATAAGTATGGCACCTGTGCGAAGGAAAATGGCGGCCAGTAATGAAGGTTCGCCATCGTTATCAAAGAACGGTAGCATAAAAGAAATGAGTCAGTGTACTAGCTGTGAAATGTACGCTTTGCGGAGTGCGGTCGGAGTGTGGTTAGATGATAATAAAGGATTGAATGTGTGTTGAAAATGTAGGGAGAATGCAGAATTGAAGTGTATTTCGGATCTTGAGTGTGATATTTTTGTCAACCTTCAGAATGAAGGAAATAGGGATATGACAAGAAACGGCAAGGTTGTACATGAAAATTGTGAGAGTGTGAATGATAGTATAAATGGTTTCTCAGAGAACAAAAAAGATGAGATAGATGCATTGAGTGAGATCGCGTTGTTGAATAGTGCGATAGAAAGAGCAAAACAGCAGCTAGAGTGCATGAACAAAAGTAGACTGAATGAACCAACCAATAATAAAAGGTATGACAGGAAAAATAGACGTATGAATGTGAACATGAACAAAATGAAGGATAGAGTGCTGTATGGAGACTCGTTAGTACGAGGTGTGTTAGTAGAGGATTTGACAAAATCGTACCAACCTGGTGCGACCATAAAGGATGTAACTGCGTCTATTAGAGAGCAAAAGGAAAGGGTGAAAGAAATGATTGTTGTGGCAGGTACGAATGATTTGAAAGGAGATAAAATGGAAATGATAGAAGACCTGAATGAATTGTTTGAGGTAGCAAAAGAATAGAGTGAGAGAGTTAGAATGATTAGTCTTTTGCCACGGTATGACAGTGAAATGTTTAAAAGGAGGGCTATAATTGCAAATGACTTTATGTGTGGGTTATGTATGACGAGTAGTGTGGAATTTGTGGATGTGTGGAGTGAGTTTGATGGGCGAAAGGATCTATATAAGATGGATGGCTTGCATTTGAATGGTTACGGTGTAAGAAGACTTGAGAAAGTGTTGCTGAATGTAGTGGATGTGCAAATTCAGGGAAACTAGATTTGTTAGGGGGGGGGGGAGTAGAGATACAGTCCTTATGGAGGCAGTTGAATGTAAGAATGAATATAATATGCCAGAGCAAATAAGGACAACAAATCTGAGTGGGATAGTTAATATAAGGCATCAAGGTAGGGTTGGGCTAATGGGGGTCTTAAATTCATGTACACTAATACTAGGAGTATTAGGAACAAGAAGGAAGAGTTTTTGGCCATGGTTGGCACTTCCAGACCACAGGTTATAGGTATTAGTGAAACATGGCTGACTATAGATGATATAACTAGTGGGATTGAATGTGATGGGTATAGTGTGTTCAGGAATGACAGAGAGAATAAAATGGGGGGGGGGAGGAGTATTGTTGATGATAGCTGATGAGCTCCAGCCAAGGAGAATAGAAGTTGAATTGCAGGATAGAGAAAAGAGCACATTTGAGGCCATTTGGTGTGAGATTGTGGCTAGCAGAACTAAATATACAATTGGGTGCTGCTATAGACCAGGTGATGGAAAAGATGGTGGTGACAGTATGCACAAGCAAATAGAAGAAATGGGTGGAAGGAGGGTGATTATTATGGGAGATTTCAACTATGGTCGCATTGATTGGAGTGAGGAGAGGACACACGGGAGGAAGGAACTGGATTTTATGCGGTTATTAAGGGATAACTATCTGCGACAGCATGTAATGGAAAATACTAGGGGTCAGAGAGTGCTTGACCTAGTAATTACATCTGAGGATTTGGCTGTAACAAATATGACCACATTGCCACCAATCGGTGAGAGTGATCATAGGGTCTTAACTTGGGAGGTGGCTAAAGGTGTAGAATTTTCAATTAAGACAGGGTACATGTGGAATTATCGGGCTGGAAAGTATGACAAGCTTAGGAGTTTGATTGGTTCAGTGCCATGGCATGTACAACTGCAAGGACTAGAAGTTGATAGTGCATGGGAGGTAGTTAAGAAGTGCTTGCATGAAGCAATGGCTGACTGTATACCTAGAGTCCGAATAATAAATCAAGTAGGGGTTAAATGGATGAATAACACCATTAAGCTTGAGTTGCAAAAAAAGAAACAACTATGGAGGGAATTTAAGGAGAAGGGTGACTGGCAGGCACATGAACGGTATAAAGCGCAGGCCAGAAGGGTGACGAGTGTGGTAAGAAAAGCAAAAAAGGATTACGAAAGAACATTGGCCATGCAGGCTAAAGAGAATCCTAAACAGTTTTTTAGATATGTAGCAAGTAAAAGGAAAAATGTACATGGCAGATTGATTTTAAAGAATGCCGATGGTAGGGAGGTAACTGAATCAGTTGAGATAGTTGAGTTACTGAGTGAGCACTTTGCAAAAGTATATCATCCAGGTGGTGACATTGCAGAAACGAATAAACCAGTAGATTATACGGGAATTGTGGTTAATGAAGTGGAGGTGAGTAGTCTATTGCATAACCTCAATGTCAATACATCTGTGGGATTGGATGGTATACCAGCTCGTGTTGTACGAGAAGCAGCTAAAGAATTGTCAGTACCCTTGACCATTTTGTTTAATTTGAGTCTCGGGTCTGGGTTAGTCCCGAGCGGGTGGAAAGAGGGGAAAATAGTTCCACTGCATAAAGGTGGTTCCAAGACTGCTGTTGTAAATTACCGACCGATTAGCATATCAGGAATCATTGTCAAGGTCTTAGAGAAAATAGTCAAGAGGAAAATACAAGATTGGATAGAAGAAAATGGGATACTGTATCGGGGACAGCATGGTTTTGTGAAGGGTAGGTCATGCCTCAGTAACTTGCTCACGTATTATAACACAGTGACGGCTGAACTGGATAAGGGTAATGGGTTTACGGTGATTCTACTGGACCTTGCCAAGGCCTTTGACAGGATTCCACATGGAATTCTAATCAGTAAATTGCAGCATATGGGAATGGACATAGGGTTGGTGAGATGGATAGGAGGGTGGTTGACGGAGAGATCAGAGAGTGGTTTACTCGGGAGTAGAGTCCACAAGACGGCCTGTGACTAGTGGTGTGCCACAAGGATCTGTTCTTGGACCACTGTTGTTTAATTTGTTCATAAATGATATAGGAAATGATCTGAGAGGAACAGTTCATTTGTTTGCGGATGATGCGAAGTTGGGTAGGGCAATAGTGAATGCAGATGACGTCAAAATTTTGCAGGATGATTTGGATAGATTGGAGGTCTGGGCTAAGGAGAATGGATGTCAGTTTAATGTGGCAAAATGTAAGGTTATGCATTTTGGGGTGAAAAGATTGGCGGCAGTTTACTGCATTGGTGGAACCCTGCTCCAGGAAATTGATGAGGCACGAGATTTAGGAGTGTTGGTAGATAAGGAATTGAAATTTAGGGGACACATTGCAAAAGTGACCAAAACAGCTCATCAAATCACTTGGTTGCTGAAGAATACGTTGACAAGCAGAGACAAGCAGGTTATTGTTCCTCTGTATCGAGCCTTGATAAGACCCCATCTAGACTACTGTGCTCAGATTTGGTCACCTAGGTTTCTTCTTGATGGGGAGGAGGTGGAGAGGATCCAGAGGCGAGTGACCAAGATGATACCTGCTATCTCCGTATGAGAACAGGTTGAGGATTTGTGGGTTGCAAAAATTGGTTGATAGGCGGAGGAGGGGAGATATGATTGAGACATTCAAATTACTGAAGGGTTTCTATAAAATTAATTCAGAAGATATTTTTGAGAACAGGGCTGGTTGTGGGAGGACTAGGGGACATCCATGGAAACTGGGCAAAAGTGTGGTTAGTAAAGGTGTTAGAGCTGGGTTCTTTACTTTTAGAGTAGTGAATGAGTGGAATGCGCTCCCTGAGTCTGTGGTGGATGCTGTGACAGTGAATGAGTTTAAGGCGAGGTATGATAGATACTGTATGAATGTCAAATAGTTGTGATGAATATGATTTGGGGCCTCCTTCGATGAGTCTAATGACTCCCTGGAGTTGCCCGTAATAATAGTAATAATAATAATAGTAATATTGGACAACCCTGGTTGCAGATATTAAAAGGTAACTGAATATTACCCAAAATGTATGTATAATGTTATGTAATATACCTTGCATTTCAAAAACTGCATGGCCTAATTCAATAATTTACCACTTCACTTTTGTGGCCAATAGTGAATGATTATAGTGATGTACACTTGTATGTAAAATGATATTTTCATCATAATAATAATAATAGACATAAATTTTATTTATAATTTTCATTATTTATGTAACATCTAAGCACTATTTTGACTGAATTTGTTGAACACTAAATAAGTAAATATAAGTAGAAACTAATAAAAAATTAACTTTTTATTTTTTTTCGAAAACCTTGATTTCTTGCCACCAGTTTCTGGAGCCCATACCACATGTATAACTAAAATTTTTGTTTCAATTAATTGTCAAATATGCTAACTAAAAGGCAAAAAATAATTATTTGGATATTCCATAGAAATACTGTACAGCATTTTTTTAAATAGACCTAAAAATGGTCAGGACACAGGTTTTTCTTAAGTCCCACTAGGTCTAGGACTCAAAGTGTTAACATCATCTTTCTCATAATCATTTTTTTCTTCTACTTGCCAGTAAAAAAAAAAATGAGATTTCTAACATGAATGATTATAATACTGCCAAGAAGAAAAAGAATCCTAGAGAAAGTTTTTCCACATATGAGAGGAACTTTAGAATTTTTTTTCTTCCCTGTGGGACATCTGTTTGTGGTTGGGGACGGCCCTACCAATGATGGCCCTTTTCAATTATTCCTCTTTTTCTTTACTTTTCTTTCTGTATATCACCAGAGTGGATAAGGTCCTTTTTAATACCAGTGAATACAATCGTAAAATGAACATTATCCTCCGCGATCGCGCTACCTACATCCCACTAGAACATGACCCCACAAAAACACAAGTTAAGAAATTAAAAATCTTACTTAAAAAAGTAACCTCCTGGCCCCCTGACGTCACAAAAAAACTTAAACCTTTCCACTCCCGTCCTCCCCAAATATACGGTTTACCAAAAATCCACAAACCCAATTCCCCACTCAGGCCTATAGTAGATGCCACCAATGCACCTTGCTACAGACTGTCTAAACAGCTGGCCAACTCTCTGACCCCCCTCACCGGAAGGTCCACTTCCTATATAAAAAACTCGACCCACTTTAAAGCCCTCACAGAAAATTTAACCTGGAATAATGCAGACATATTGGTAAACTTTGATATCTCCTCTTTATTTACCAATATTCCCTTAACTGACACTTTATCTCTCTTAGAAAACGTTTTTCCCTCTGACATCTTAGATCTCTTTTCCTTTGCCATTAACTCTGGGTATTTCTCTTGGAAGAACAAAATCTACAAGCAGATAGAGGGAACTGCCATGTGTTCCCCCCCCCTCTCACCCCCACCCCCCCTTGCCAATTTCTATGTGGAAGATTTCGAAAAACGAGCCATAGACTCAGTCCCACTCAAACCTTCTATCTGGCCAAGATATGTAGATGATTTGTTCTCTATTTGGCCTCATGACCCAGACACGTTAGACTCCTTCCTCAGTCATCTCAATAGCCTACATCCAAGAATCCAGTTTACTATGGAAAAGGAAAAGAACAATTGTTTACCCTTCCTAGACACCTTAGTCACATGCCTGCCTAATGATACACTTGGCATCACTGTATACAGAAAACCCACACACACAGGCAGATACATTCACAAACTCTCCCACCACCACCACCACCCCTCACAACAATATGGCATCATCAAAACTCTTACCAAGAGAGCCCACAATCTTTGTTCCAGTGGAACCGCCCTTACTACTGAGCTTAACCACATACACAACACTTTCCTCCCCAATGGCTACAGCGAACACAGTATCAAAAAAATAATCAGTTCCTCCCCCATTCCCCATCCTTGTCAACAAGATTTTAAAAATGCCATCACCATACCCTACATCCGTGGCACATCTGAAAAAATAGCCAAGATACTAAAAAAGTACAACCTACACACAGCATATAAGCCCTACCGCAAACTTGCTACCCTTATCCGTTCTACGAAAGATCAGCTCCCTCCTCTCTTGCTGCCTGGAGTTTACAAAGTACCCTGTTCCTGTAAGCTGGCATACTTTGGACAGACAGGCAGATCAGCATCCATCCGCCTGGAGGAACACAAGTCTTACATCTATAAACACAACTATGGCCATTCAGGCTTGGCTGACCATGTTTTGGACACCACCCACAGAGTATCATGGAAGAAAACCACCATGCTCCACCACAGCAAATTCAAGAACGAGAGACTTTTCTTAGAAGCAGCAGCAGCTCTCAGAAACCAACCAAATCTTAATAAATACGGTTGCATTAAGCTTCCGAAGATTTGGGAAACACTCATCACCAGAGGTCCCACCTTACATTCCAGGCCACCTACTACTGCCCTTAGAGGGCGCTCCACCTAGATAGGACTTTAGTGTCACCCACGTGGTTGGGCTTAGTATTGTAAGATTTGTGTGTGCATAATACATTAATTGTTTTTGTAATCCCCGTAGATGTCCTAGTGACTAGGACGAAATATAGGAAGTATTAAATTCTGTTTTAATTCTTTTTGAGTGTTGTAAAAAATCCATTAAGCCTCCAACATGATATATAAGGCATTGGTCAGACCACATATGGGCTGTTGTGCTCAGATTTGGTCACCTAGTGTGATGTGGAAACACTAGAGAGAGTTCAAAGATGAATAACCAAAGTGATATCAGGACTCTGGAGTGTTGGTTATGAAGAGCATCTGAGAGAATCTGGATTACAGAGGTTGGTGAATAGATCTTCAAGTTAGTTAAGGGATTCTCTCAGATTAATACAGAAGAAATGAGTGGTTTTTAAGATGGGAAGAATGAGATTCCATCCCTAGAAGTTGTATAGAGATGTGGAAAAGAAGCGAGTGAGGAGTAGATTTTTTACATGGAGAGTTGTTAGCGAGTGGAATACATTGCCTGAGTGCATTGTGAGTGCAGGTAGTGTAAATAACTTCGAAGCTCATTGTGATAGACATGTTGCTGGTTGAATAGGCCTCCCACGATGAGTCTGTTGACTCCATGGAGATTACCAAATAATAATAATAATAATAATAATAATATATCATCAACAGGTGGAATACTAATCACAGAACACCTCATAAAACACTCAACTCTTGTAGAGGAGTGATATCAGAATGGGATCTCCATGATGTTCCCGATGAGGAGATACATTCGGAGTTTAAAGATCAGGGAGTGACAAGTGTGAAGCATATCCTGATATATAGAGATGATCATCTGATTCCAACCAGGAACTTCATCCTTACTTTTGATACACCTAAACCTCCAACATCTGCAAAAGCAGAGTATCTCAATTGTCCTGTTAGAGTGCACATCCTAAGATAGTTTAAATTTTAGAAATATGGGCATGCCCAAACTGCCTGTCATGGTGCTACCACTTGTGTCTGATGTGGTAGTAAAGAACATAATAACAAATCTTGCTCTGCAAAAAAAGCGAAATGTGTCAACTGTCAGGGAGAGCATCCAGCTTACTCTCATGCATGTCAGAAGTGGAAAGATGAAAAGGAGTATGAAATACAAAAAATTAAAGCAGAACAAAATATATCATATCAGGATGCAGAAAAGGAAGTTAACCACAACTACACCTGTTTTGAGATGCTCTTATGCTGAGAAGGGGGCAGCTAAGAAAATGTCAAGAGCATCTCAAAAATGTCTTTTCCACCATCTGATAATTTCACCATACCTGAACTTAATAATCGTGAGTTGAGCTCATCAGTCACATGGCCTACAGTCTTACTTCACATTCAAAAATGGGTCCATTTGATATGAACTCGCCTGTCAAAAAAATTATTGCAAAGATCTCACTTAAAGATAAACCACCAGACACTCCCAGAGAAAAAATGGATACTTTAGTATCCACTGAAAGTAAATTAAACTTGCTAACTGACACTTACATCAAATGTTCAAATACTTTACCAGAGGAAGAGATGGACACTGGCCATTCATACTTCCGAGAAACAAGTGATAAATATAAACCTGACAAAGGTAAACCCTCAGCCTCCTGAAAACCAAACAAGTCCATAAGGCCAAAACAATAGGAAAATTTTTACCATGGAACTGTTGTAGGTTTTGCCAGGATATTGATGATATCAAGATTTTGTTGCAGAAACACAAACCTTTCTGTTTCTGTCTACAGGAAACATATTTAAGACCCAATGAGGACTCTATGAGGAATTTTGGTGTTGTATACAAGGACAGAACTGAAAGTAGCCCTGCTCGTGGAGTAGCTGCTATCCTACTGGGCAGTCATAACTTCTTTCTATTGTGTCCAACTTAATACTGCTCTGGAAGCAGTAGTAATTTGCCTATCCATAGGATTTCTTATTACAGTATGTTCGATTTATTTACCGAGTGCTGAGTTAAATGAAATCGATCATGATAAAATTATCTTGCAACTGCCTGAACCCATACTTCTTATGTGCAACTTCAGTGGTCACAATACTGGGGGTAGTAATGATCTATCCCTTTGAATAACAGACTCAATACTTTTCTCCACATGCCTACCCACTCATATTTTGCAATCAATTTTACAATTTTACAATCTGCTCTCCTTCCATTCTTCCACTGCTCATACAGGATGTCGAAGAGAACATGTATGGAAGCAATCACTTTCCTGTTCTTTATACATTGTCTTCACAGGAACCATGTTCCCCTACACAGATATCCATATGGAAAATGGACCAGGCTGACTGGAACACTTTTCCCATCTTGCAAAATTTAATGCTGATTACAGTCAGTCAGACACCTATCATTGAAGTAGTAAAATATGTAACAGACTGCACTGTCCTTCGTGGAACTTAGATGTCAGGCAGCCAAAAAGATCAACACAGAGTGTGGAGTATATTTTGTGTCCCCATACTCGATTTACATCATCATCAGCATCTTGATTTACACTCTATCCAAAGCCTTTCTGAAACTTAGAATATCAGGCAGCCAAAAAGATCAACACAGATTATGAGGTATATTTCATACCCCACCACATCGAACTTAATAGCTTTTAAGTGTGCTTGGACCACAGCACATTATGTGAGACATCAAAAACAATCTTGGATCCAATTTACCTCATCATTTAATCAAAGGACCAGTGCAAAAAATGTATGGGATAAAATTCTGAAAATGAAAGGGTAGATATAGAACGCACACACCGTTTGTCTACCTTACACCATAATGAAAGTGTGATTGCCTATCCTAAAGCTATTGGAGATACTTTGGGAGAAATTTTTGTCAGAATCTCAGCAACAGCTCCATATTCTCCTGAATTTTTAACATTGAAAGAGCAGCAAGAAAAATAAAGATTAAATTTTTCTACTAATGGGCTTGAGCCATACAATTAGCCATTTGTTGAGGATCGGAATAATGTTAAAAGTTAAAAATCGGAATAATATAATATTCCCCAGTTATTGTTTTACCCATTTCAAGATAATTAATAAACAAAATGCCTTTAGCATCCCAAAACACTGATGCCATGATCTTTCCTGCTCATGGAACTGACTTTGTCTTCTTTGGTACTGAACAACTGGCTTCTGTCCACTGTTTTGACTGCTGTTTGGATTCTGGTGTGTAATGGTGAATCCAAGTCTCATCCATAGTAATAATCGATGTACAAAATCAGTTTTATTCTTGTTAAAATGCTCCAAGCACTGTTCAGAGATTTTCATGTGCATGTGTTTTTGATCTGCTATGAGCAAACATGGCTCCCATCTTGTGCAAAGCTTTTTCATTTGCAATTCTTCATGCAAAATATATCCTACACGTTCTTTTGAAATGCCTATAGTCTCAGCAATTTCATGCACTTTGACTCACCAGTGATCCAATATCATATCGTGCACTTTCAATGATTTCTGGTGGTGTTACACTTTTTGGACATCTTTCATGTGGATCATCTTCAAGGCTGGTACAGACACATTTAAACTCGGCAGCTCATTTCTTAATTGTCAGAAATGAAGGAGAAGAGTGCCCATAAACTTTTATGAAAGTTAAAATGAATTTCTTTTGGCATTGAAACCTTCCTTTACAAAGAATTTTATAATTGCATCCATTCTTATATTTTATATTATATCTTATATTATATTCTCAATTTTATCCATTTCAAGGGATAACACTTTTGCTTCAGACAGCTGTATGAAACAAACTACATGATAGAATGACTTGCAATTTCACATGGATGCTTATGACAGATGTACCAACTTAAAAAAAAAAATCTTGCCAATAGTGTTGCCATCTATGGTGAGGCCGAGAACTTTTCAGACCACCCTCATATGTTGCATAAGTAATGTTTATGTATATCTGCATAAGGGTTTCCAATTCAGTGGCTGTGTGTGTGTGTGTGTGTGTGTGTGTGTGTGTGTGTGTGTGTGTGTGTGTGTGTGTGTGTGTGTGTGTGTGTGTGTGTGTGTGTGTGTGTTTTATTTTAATATTGATATTATATATGAAAGATAAAATAACCTGTGGCACATCTGCACCAGTGTGGGGTGCAGGTGATAGGAAAAGAAGAAATCCATTTACATTTTTCTTGAAGAGCTGGAGGTTTTAGTTGTTGGGAAACACTCAGGAAGGACTGAAGTAGATGGAATAAATGAAGAAGAGGAGGAGCAAGTCTGGTGAAATTGGACTGAAGAGGGATGTTGGGTATATGCTGCTTTTGCTTTAACAGGCCCAACAGAAAGCAGAGGAATGATGGTTGCCAGTTTAGTTGAAGTGTCTACGAAAATATCTGTAGAAAAGACATGGAGCTAAAACAGTATGTCTATGACAGGCCTGCACAACTTGATTGTCTTCGAGGGCCAAACTCAACTTGGACCACCTGACCAAGGGCCAGATCACTTCGTACCTTGAATGTTAGACTAGTCCACTGCAACTGAACTTAAGTAAATTTGTTAGTAGGTCTACAGTAAATACTAATTAATATGCATATTTAAATTTTTTAGTGAGTTACAATTAAAATTATAATCAAAATTATTTACAAACAGATATGCTTGCAAAGTTTCTCAATAAAAACCATTTAAACATAAACACAAAGTTTACTAATAATTTCACTGAGAATATCACACTTATTTTCAGTGAAATATCAGTGACTGAATGTTACAATGTGACACATTGCATTTCTTTGTTGCCACTATTTTATCAAAGTTTGGTGTCATGTTTGAAGTGGCCATTCTTAATATGGCCTCTAAATTGATATCACTTAAAGATGGATGCTGTTTGGTTTTGTTCAAGTTCATGACCGAAAATGGTTATTCACAAGTATATGTGCTTCCAGACATCCAAAATACCTGGTAGGAAGTATCCAACAAACTTTTAAATTTATCCTGATCCAGAATAGAATAAAACTCTTGTAAAGTACTCTCCCTATGCTTGACCTGATAGTTTTCAGAACACTGAAGAGCAATAACTTCCATCTGGAGTTCGATAGGTAGATTTCCTGCTTCGACAGAAAATGGATCCTCAATCACCTTTATGCGGACTTCGTCTTCATTATGCGATGGCATTCTTTTCTGAAACCCCTCACTTAGAAGTGATATGTGCTTCTTATATTTTCTACCCACTATTGGATGATATTCTGATGGAATATTCTGTTCACAAGTTAAGAAATGTGACATATTCCCCTTAGCAAGTTAATTTTCAAACAAACTTAATTTCATTTTGAATGCCTTTATAAGAGACATTAATTGAAAAATAAACTTATTTTTTCCTTGAAGCCGTAAGTTAAGGTCATTCAAGTGATCCAAAATGTCACACAAGAAAAATCAATCTTGATTCCATTCTTCATCCATTATTTCTGGGAATTTTTCCATATCTTCTTGAGATTCCAAAAATTCAACTAATTCATTTTTTAGAGCGACAAAGCATGACAAAACTTTACCGTGACTCAACCAACGTACATCAGTGTGGTGGTGTGGTAGATCCCCGTACTCAGCATCAATTTCTTCTAGAAACGCTTGAAACATTCTGTGTTTCAAACCCCGAGCTCGAATATAGTTGACCAGAGCAAATACTACTTTAAACACATGATCAAACTGCACAGCCTTTGAACATAACACCTGCTGATGAATTAGGCAATGAAATTTTGTCAATGGTTTACCTGCATACTATTCAATAAATGTTACAGCACCAACCTTTCTTTTAGTGTTACACGGTGATCAGCATTCATTTTAGAAATTATGAACTTTACAACCGTGTTATAAATAACTCTTTTGCTATCCCGACATTTCGATTTTTTTCCTTGAAGCCGTAAGTTAAGGTCATTCAAGTGATCCAAAATGTCACACAAGAAAAATCAATCTTGATTCCATTCTTCATCCATTATTTCTGGGAATTTTTCCATATCTTCTTGAGATTCCAAAAATTCAACTAATTCATTTTTTAGAGCGACAAAGCATGACAAAACTTTACCGTGACTCAACCAACGTACATCAGTGTGGTGGTGTGGTAGATCCCCGTACTCAGCATCAATTTCTTCTAGAAACGCCTGAAACATTCTGTGTTTCAAACCCCGAGCTCGAATATAGTTGACCAGAGCAAATACTACTTTAAACACATGATCAAACTGCACAGCCTTTGAACATAACACCTGCTGATGAATTAGGCAATGAAATTTTGTCAATGGTTTACCTGCATACTATTCAATAAATGTTACAGCACCAACCTTTCTTTTAGTGTTACACGGTGATCAGCATTCATTTTAGAAATTATGAACTTTACAACCGTGTTATAAATAACTCTTTTGCTATCCCGACATTTCGATCTTCATATTAAGATCATCATCTGGAGCATATACAAATATACAGGACAAGCTAAGTTACATTGCATACAGTAAGCTAGAGAAACAATGAATTGATCACAAGTTATTCTACTGGCATGACCTCTAGTGAAAAAAAAAAAAAAATTAGAGCCGATAAAGGAAATGCCACCATTATTTTAAACCGAACCACTTATGTAGAAAAAATGAATCTGCTAGTCTCGGACAATAACACATACCAACTTTAACTACAACCCAACCAATAGAATGAAAAAGAAAACAGAGAACCTACTTAAGTCTATTACCACATGGCCCAAAGATACGGTCAAAAAACTATTTCTGCACTACGCCTGTTCCCCAAGAATTCACGGGCTACCGAAAATTCATAAACAAAACACACCACTCCGGCCTATAGTTGATGGGATCGATAGCCCGAATTATCACTTAGCCAAAAACTTAGTGGCAACACTCAAGGAGTTGTTAGGTCATTCCCCTTCCTATATCAAAAACACACAACATATCATAAACATCATCCAAGACATCATATTAGAAAAAGATGATTTATTAGTCAGTTTTGACGTCTCTGCCCTCTTTACAAATGTTCTGATCAATGACACAATCCTTCTTTTACAGAACAAATTCCATTCAGATATCACGGCGCTCTTTGCACACGTATTCCATTCGGGTTATTTTGTATGGCAAAATGCTTTCTACCTACAAAAAGAAGGCACAGCCATGGGCTTGCCATTATCCCTCCCCCTATTGCTAACTTTTTATATAGAACATTTTGAGCAACTTGCTTTAGATTCCTCTCCTTTAAAATCCAAAGTCTGGCTTAGATACGTTGACGATGTTTTCGCGATCTGGTCCCATGGCCGCCACACACTAGACACATTCCTGAACCACCTAAACAAACATCATAAATGCATACAGTTCACAATTAAGATTGAAAAACAGAACCCACTTTTGTTTCTAGATACACTTGTCACACATCTTCCTTCTGGCAATCTTTCCTTCACTATTTACCGGAAACTGAAACATACTGGCCAATATATACACATAAACTCCTACCACCATCCAACACAAAAACTAGGTGTCATTAATACTCTAAAAAAACAGGACTTTGAAGATCTGCTCCAATGAACATGCACTACAAGACGAATTTAAAGTTATCAGTAATACTTTTCTAAAAAATGGTTACAGCCAAAACACTATTAACAAAATTCTCTACAAGACCTCAATAAAAAACAAAGATAAACCAGATCACAATAAAACTATAACCATTCCTTACATTAAAGGGACATCAGATAAAATAAACAGAATTCTACAAAAATACAACCTGAAAGCCACCTTTAAACCTCCTGCAAAACTAAAAAGCTTACTCAACTCATCCAAAGACCCACTCCCTCGGCTGACCCACCCTGGAGTATACCGTATTTATTGCACTTGTAACATATATATAGGAGAAACAGAACGCACAATTCCTATCAGGCAAAAAGAACATAAATGACACATCAAATATAATAATTATGGTGAAGCTGGCCTTTTAGATCATGCCCTTGAACACCTTACATAGAATTGATTGGAAAAAGCACTAGTTGTCTACATCACACCAAAACATGGTATGAACGCAAATTCAAGAAAGCCTTTGAGATTATTACCAACCACCCCAATCTGAACAATAATGATGGTCTAAAAATCCCAAACATATGGAAAGCATATATTCGACCCACGAAACCTTCCTCTCTAACAGCAACTGTAAACAGGACTGTAGAAAATCCAGGATCCTAAATCAAACATAGCAATTGTGATGCTAAAAGCAGGACATGATTGTTACTGAAAGAAGATTATCTGTAAGAAAGAATGTTTATTCATGTTATCATAAATAGAATTTAGCTTGGTGTAGGTTATAAATAATAATTATTATTATTTTTTTTTCACTAGAGGTCATGCCAGTAGAATAACTTGTGATCAATTCATTGTTTCTCTAGCTTACTGTATGTAATGTAACTTACTTGTCGTGTATATTTGCATATGCTCCAGATGATAATCTTAATATGAAGATCGAAACGTCGGGATATTAAAAGAGTTATTTATAACACGGTTGTAAAGTTCATAATTTCTAAAATGATTTACAGCACCAACATTTTTCTACACATAGATGGGGCACCATCATTGCAAACTGCTACTAAATTCTTGAAATTTAAGGATAGTTTTCGGTTGCACACATCTTTACGTTTTCTGTGATCTCCTTTCCTGTTGTTCTTCCTTTCGTTGAATACAAACCAGCAAGCTCCTCTGTCACCTCAAAATTCTTATTAACGCCTCTTACATATATTAAAAGCTGTGCAGTATCTTTCACGTCAGTACTTTCATCCATAGCAAGCAAATAATAGACACATTCACTAGCCGATTTTTGCAGGTTATCTTAAGATCCTCGGCAATGTCAGCCATCCTGCGCTCAACAGTCATACAGGACAAACTGATATTTTCAAAATTATTTTTCTTATCAGGACACAATTCAGAAACGGCATTCATCAGACACTTTTTATCAACTCTCCTTCAGTAAATGATTTGCCAGCACAAACTATTTCTTGTGATTTTTAAACTTATCTTTTTGGCAACTTCATTTGCAGATGCCACTTTTTTTAAAGGCTTGTTGCTCACCGCTAAGAACTTTCAATAACTTTGCTGCTTTTATTTGCTTTTCGCTTGCATCCAACTTGCCAAGGTTAGGATGTTTCGATTCAAAATGATTGTACTCTTTCGGCACAGTGATAGATTTCCGGCAAACAATGCACACTATTTTGTCCTTAAACAATGTAAAAAAAAAAAAATCTGTTTGTCCACTCAGGGTTAAATGCTCGATGTTCCGAATCTATTTTATACTTTTTACTAAGCTCATTGTGTCGAGATTGGAAATATTAATTACAAAAAACTAATGATGAAAAACTCACAATAATGCAGGTTATGATAACAGTTATGTAATGTATTGCTCCAGCTACAACCAACCACCACACTGTCAAAGCCAGTCAAGGCACGGCCAACTTTGTGTAATATGATTCGTTCTCATTCGTAGACATCAAGTCGTTATCACGGAGATGTAACTTTGAATTTCCCCGCAGCAACACTAGTGCTAACAGAACCTCGAAGCTATTGTAATACTTTGTTATTAAATACGACAGTGGGAATAACTCCAAATGCAATTTATTGTCGAGTTGAAAGAAACATGATTGTGACATTAATCGCATGAACATGCAGAGTGTTAGTAAAAATTTAATTCAAATCGTCTAATTTCATAATCCCCCATATGATTAATTAATTTCAATCAGTCAGATGGGACAAAATAAATAGCATTGCAGGCTGCATGTTGTGCAGGCCTGGTCTATGAAATACTAATCATCATCCAGCCAAATTGCTCTCCTCTGTGGACAACATCAAGGATTTTTAGGACGATTCGGGTGCACCACCCAAACACATGAACAATATTCTAAGGATGGATAGATTTGGAATTTGTATAGTGTTGTGTAGCTGGATGAGTGAAAAGTTTCATTATAAGTGGGAAAGAATGCCTAGATTTTTAGAGACTGAGGTAGCTATTGATGTGATATGTTTATGCCAGGAGAGGTTGGAAGTAAATGTCAGTCAAAGGAGTGAGATCTAATCCTGGCTTGTGATTTGTGTATTACTGATGGTATGTTAAGGTGAGATGAGATCTCTTTTGTGAGAAGAAAATTCAAGACTTCGTTTTGGTAGCATTGATGGTGACCAGGTTATTCTTATCCTATCTCAGGATGAAATAGAGATCAGTGTTTAAGGTGCTGGTTGTAGATAATATTGAAGCCTGGGATGTCTATGTACTGCATGGTTTGTCAAATGAGTAGGACAAATTAAGTGCACTATCATCAGCAGAGCTGTGGAAAAGATAAGTGTGGATTGAAGTAACTAATTTGTGTATAGAAGAAAAGTGATAGTTGATAGAGTCCTGAGGTTATCATCCTGCTTCTCTCCTGCACCGGAGAGAAGCTGGATGATAAGTTGCCATCATGACATGCAATGAATGAATGATCAGAGGGGGAAAAGCTTGCTGTCCAGTTACAGAGAATCACAGATAGACTGAAGGATGGCAATTTACTCAGCAGACCTCAATTCTAGACATGACGAAATGCTCTAGAAATGTCAGGAGCACATGCTTTGCCAAATCTTTCCACACATGGATCCAGTGATGGGTAATGTATGCTAGGTCATCCATGGATCTAGAGTAGCAGAATCCATACTAGTGGTTGTTAATTAACTGGCAGGCCTCTAGGGAGAAATTAACTGTTGATGACTTTCTTCATTATTTTGAAGAAGATTGAGGTGGTAGAGATTAGTCAGTTTGATGGCAGTTTTTATCTCTCTTTTTGTGTGTATGCATGTGTGGAACAAGTTGGATATATTCTCAATACTTCCATGCATTGAGATGGGTTCCAGCTTAATATAAATGATTGTAGACATAATATAGGATAGGTATTAGTTTTGGAGCACAGTGTTTGAGTACAGCTGGAGAGATGGCATTGGAACTAGAAGAACTTTTTAGTGTCTAAATTATTTAGTAAGACTATGTAGATGTATACCTATGGAAATGGCAGCAGTTGCATCCACATTACTAGGCAGTATGAAGAAAGACATTCTCAGTTATACACGTTAAGAGCATATATCAGAAAATGATCACTATCTGGAGTTGACATTTGTTTGGAGGGTGGCTAGATGCTATGTAGTTTGTGTGTGTGTGTGTGTGTGTGACCATATGCAGCCCACTATCTTTATTAGAACCCACGTAAATGGTATATTGAGTTTGTTTGTGCAGATGATAACCCCTAAATAATTGTATTTGGTCAGAGTCTGCAGTCTTAGAGACTGTATTGAGGAATAGTTTCTCTCTTGAATTGCAGTAGTATGCCTTTGCAGTGTTGTCAGTAAGTCATTGGATGGATTGGATCATCACTGGATAAGTCCAGTGATCACATTCATGCTAATTCCTGTTAACTTAAATTTTAATTTCCTTGAATTTACAGAATATCACTTGCTTTTCATTTTTCAACACATTCTTTTTCAGATTTTGAAACTGTAATTGTTACAGTAAGTTACATTTTAGAGCAAAATCCACATGCAAGATTCTGGTGTTCTTATCAAGAAAGAAGGTATAGTTTTATCTTAATTAATAGCTCTTCTGCCATATTATTTAATGTATTATATGGATTAAGAACTAAAACAAACAAGTATTTTTTTTATTAAAGAAATATTTTGATCAAATAATTGTTGCAGAAAGAGTTTGACTAAAACCCTAATGCCTATAACAAGTTTAGTTTACATTTTATGTTTAGATTTCATGAATTGACTTTTGCAGTAGAGCGAAGTGGTGAAGAGGTTAAATGGACAACCAAGATGGTAATAAGTCTATTGAGTTTATTTATTTATTTTTTTTATGTGGCTCCTTCCCATGAAAGGCTTCCATAGAACAGATATACCACTCAGCCAACCAGGCTAGTTGGATTGCTAACTAGGATAGATTAAAGGTATTTGGTATTAAAGGTATTTCTGCCTATTGACCAAATTTTTAATTTGGTCAATAGGCAGAAAACGAGTGGATATAATAGGAAAATAATAAGGTACTAAAGGGATTTTTTAGAAGAAATGCTTATTTAAATAACAGGAGGAGAGAGATAACAGGATCATCTCTGGAAATTCAGTATATATGTGCTTGGAGAGTGATGAATGTGTGGTGGCTGTCAGAAGAAGTTAAGGGCATTGTCATTGAAATGAGTTTAAGAAGTACTATAAGCACTGTATAGATAAGGTGAGCCTCCCACCTAAGCCCTAAGAATATGTTGAGATGTCCAAATTAATAATATCTAATGAATGACTTTATCCAGCAAACAGAGTCCAACTGTATTAAATGACATTTTATGGCATTAATAGTTTGAATATAGTCTATAGTTTGAATGTTGGAAAATTTATTAATAGTGGAAAATGAATGAATGCAAGCTTACAGTATCTATTAATATGTTGATGATGGGATAACTATGTGTTAGTCTTTATAATAATAATAAGGCTACACATAAACAGTGGAAAAGTTATTTAATGAAGAATGATTAAACTACAGATATTTCAATTCGCATATCATGCACCATCATCAGTACATTACAGTTGTAAATTAAACAACAACTAAACAATTAAAAATTAAACAACAATGAAGGTATTTGAAATGAATCTTTCCTTGTATGCAGTCATGGGACAGACACAAGTTAAAACTGATACCATTAGGATCAAGGATCAAACAATGTGTGTGTGAGTGTGAGTGAGTGATTAAAAAATAATAATAAATAAATAAATAAAAACTTATATAATATTAAATCTAGTTCTTAATAATAAATTTGCAGATTTTTGGCATGGAAAGTCCATTAAGGGATTTGGGTGATTTAGAAAGATTTCAGATCTTTAAAGAGGTACTCATATTTATGGGAACATCTGTGTAGTAAATTGTGTCATTCCAAAAGATCCTATGGCTAGTATTAGTAACATATGATTGATGTTCAAGAAGCTGTATAGAAACAGATTGGTCTGTTTTTCCAAAGAAAACTAAAAGTAAAAATAATTGGCAGTTTCATGGGACAGAATACCTCCCTTGAGCACTCTTGAAAGAAGGCATTAAATAATACCATATTGCTCTGAAGAATGGTGAGCAGAAATGTGATGGATCAACCATAGAAGGAAGGATGGTGAGAAAAAATAAATAGATATTTACAAGAAACCATACAATTTCCTTTTTTATAAGAACATCTAGGAAAGATATAGTCACATTTGATTCAAGTTCCATAATGAATATGGTTATGTGATGGTTATTGATTTTTTTTTTATAAGAAGGCTTTTAGTTAGAGGTGCTTAAGGGTCAAAGCTGTATAACTGAGAGGAGACCTCCACATAGCCTTTAAAGGAATGCGGAGAACCGACCAGGGCTTCTGACCTAATGTCCAATCCTCACCTTCTCGTGGTGCACCCTGTTGGGTATCTACTTTGATACTGAACGAACGAGGATGGGCTGGCAATTTGGGATTTAGCCGACCAAATTGTATTCTTATTGGTTAAACCAAAATAAAAAAATGATGGTACAACATGACAAAATTTCATGCCGGCTGGGGCGTCGCCCGGTTAAACAAGGTCCCCGTTGTTTTCGCCAGGGAACCAGGGCGAACAGCGAAAAGTCAGCTACTGGAACAAATCTGAAAACAAACCCCAACTCAACATCACCAGAGTTAAAGATCGGTACTATCAACGTAAGAAGCCTGAATGGCAAAGAAAGGGAAACTGAGGAATTAGATAAGTACCAGATCGACATAATAGGGGTGACTGAAACAAAAAAGACAAAAACTGGTGAGATCTTTCTGAGCAATAAATACAAAATGTTATATTCAGGCAATGACAATCAAGGAAAAGAAGGAGTAGCCACAGTATTCAACACAAAATACGAGGCTAATCTTCTTGAATGGCAGTCAGTCTCAAGTAGAGTAATGTGGGCAAATATGAGAATGGGGAACTGGACAATGAGACTTATTTGTGCCTATGGTCCCACAGAAGGTTCTACTAAGGTAGAAGTGGAGGAATTTTTTGAGGCTTTAGAAAAAGCAACTGACACAATGAAAAAGGAAAAATTGGTCCTTGTTGGGGATCTAAATAGCAGAGTAGGAAATGATTGTGAGACATACAAAAATATTTTGGGAAAATTTGGAGAAAAGAGCAAAGCTAATAATAATGGCAAATATCTGTTGGATTTCTGCTCAGGACATGGACTGGTTATTACTAACACCATGTTCCAACATAAAAATGTGCACAAATTCACATGGAGAGAAGAGGCTAGGAATAAGAAAAGTCTCATTGACTATGTTATTGTTGATAGTGATGTTTTCTCCCTGGTGCAGGACACCAGAGCGTACAGAGGATTTGAAATTGGAAGCGTTCACTATTTAGTCTTGAGCAGGATAAAATTGAATTTAATATTGAAAAGAATTACATGTAAGAAAGTTTTAAAGCGAATAAAAGTTGAGCAGCTCTCAGATGTGAACTGTAGACTAAAATACAGAAAGATTATTGAAAAGATAATGAAAGAGTTTGAGAACAGGAATTAAACCTTGGAGATTCAGTGGCAAACTCTGAAGAAAACATTGATTGATTCTGCCAGAGAGGCATGTGGTGAGGTTGTGTGCAAGGATAAAAAAAATCAGAACTCCCTGGTGGACACAGGAAGTTAAAGAGGCAGTGAAGGAAAAGAAGAAAGCATATCAAAAGTTCCTGGCAAATAAGTCAGCTTTTACTCTTACAGAATACAGAAACAAATGTAAGAAAGCTAAACAGTGTGTAAAATTAACTAAACAAAAGTCATGGGAGGACTTTGGCAAGAATATAGAAAATAAATATCAAGAAGGTGGCAAAATATTCTGGAGGTTGTTAAAGAAGCTTAGGAATGGAGGAAAGTGTGCTGTAAAAGGAGTTAGAGATGATAAAGGTGACATGAAAACAGGAGAAAAAGATATCCTTGAAGTATGGAGTAATTACTTTGAAAAACTGCTAAATGAAACAAGCAGTGATGACAGCACAGTGATAAAAAACACTGACCAGGCATGCAGTCAGGAATATATATCCATACTTGAAGTAGAAAAAAAAGCCATCAAAGGCTTGAAATGTGGAAAGGCAGCAGGAGTAGATGATATTCGACTAGAAATGCTGAAGTATGGTGGTATAAAAGTCTTACAGTGGGTGCACTGCATAGTTCAGAAAGCCTGGACAGAGGGACGAATTCCCGATGATTGGAGTAGAGCTCTCATAGTACCCATACATAAAAAGGGAAATAAAACTGAATGTGAGAATTACAGAGGTATTTCCCTACTGAGTGTTCCTGGCAAGATCTATGCAAGTATACTTGAGAAATGGTTGAGAAGAATTGTGGAAGAAAAGCTTGGTGAAGAACAAGCTGGATTCAGGCCAAATAGAGGCTGTCAGGATCAGATCTTCACTTTACGACAAATAGTCGAGAAAGCATGGGAATACAACAAAGATCTGTATTTAAGTTTTGTGATTTGGAAAAGGCATATGACAAGGTGCCAAAAGAGAAGCTATTCAATACGCTGCAGTTATATGGTGTCAATGGGGCATTATATCAAGCGATACTTAGTCTTTATTTGAGTTGTAAGTCAGCAGTTAGAATTGAAGGAAGTACAGGAAGATGGTTTAATGTTAAATCTGGTGTGAGACAAGGATGTACATTATCCCCTCTGTTATTCATTATCTATATGGATCACATTATGAAGGAATGTGGTATTAATCCTGATATCAAAATTGGAGATGTTAATGTCAGCTCTTTGCTTTATGCGGATGATGTTATACTTCTAAATAAATCCGCTACAAGTCTGCAAGATTTTCTGACTAAATTGAATAGCTGTTGTAATAGATATGGTATGAAGGTCAGCAATAAAAAGACAAAGACAATGAAAATAGGCAGAATCATTGAAAATGTCAACTGTGTTGTGAATGGAGAACCTGTGGAACAAGTAAAACATTTCAGCTATTTAGGCACGATTTTTACTGAAGATGGTAAATTAAATATAGAAATAGACAACAGAATCAGCAAAGCTGGTATGGTGGGAAGTCAATTGAATAAATTCATATGGAATAAGAAAGTAATTAGTCGGAACACTAAATTAGCTGTATACAAGACAGTGTTCAAACCAGTTTTAACTTATGGATCTGAGAGCTGGTCAGAAGTAAAACACTTGACCAAAGACTAGAGACTGCAGATATGAGAGTCCTGAGAAAGATTAGAGGCGTGAACAGATGGCATCAATGGCAATATCATATTAAAAATGAGGATATTAGGAAAGAACTTGACATTGTCAGCATCCAGGAATGCGTTAGCAGAGCTAATCTCAGGTGGTATGGTCACTTAAATAGAATGGGAGAGGAAAGATTAGCAAAACAAGTGTTCTCCGCCAGGTTGGCAGGAAAACGACCCAGAGGAAGACCAAGATATAGGTGGATTGATACGGTACAAAGTGCCTTAGACGATAGAAATATAAGATCTGATAATGTTGGAGTCTTGACAAGTAACAGACTGATTTGGAGGAAAATTGTAGATAGGAAGTTAGTAATGAAGTAATTTTTTCATGTAGTACTGTCATATCCTGTACACTTGAGGATACATGGCAGGAATTTGATGATGATGATTAAAACTATTTGGGGATATAATGAAAGAATAATCCTTATTAAGATTCATACAGAACCAAGAGATCTAGCCCTTATACAGATATACATACCAACAACAAGATACCATCACAAGGAAATTGAAGAAGCATATGCACAGATTGAAGAAGTACTGATGAGAGTAACAGCTCCCTCTCCAACAACGGTATTACATGGAATGCAGCTATTGGAGAGGGGGAGAGAAAGGGAAGATTGACATGAGAAAAACTCATCTAATTCTGCAAAAGCCACAACCTAACAATAGCAAATACATTATTTTGCTATGGTTAGTTGGCTGAGTGGTTAGCGTTCCCGCTCTCCAACCAATAGGCTGTGAGTTTGAATCCCTCCATGGGCATGGATGTTTGTGATCATCTTTAGGTAGGAGATGACCATCATCACCCAATATGAGACCACTGCCTCACTTATGGGGGGCCTGAAGTGGCTTAAAAAGTTCCATGTTTTGTCTCTAGAGAGCAGGGTTTCTGGACTATCTAAAAATTAAATGAAAAATACAAATATATATATCATCATCATCATCAAATTCCTGCCATGTACCCTCAAGGGGTGTACAGGATATGATAGTACTACATGAAAAAATTACATCATTACTAACTTCCTATCTACAATTTTCCTCCAAATCAGTCTGTTACTTGTCAAGACTCCAACATTATCAGATCTTATATTTCTATCGTCTAAGGCACTTTGTACCGTATCAATCCACCTATATCTTGGTCTTCCTCTGGGTCGTTTTCCTGCCAACCTGGCAGAGAACACTTGTTTTGCTAATCTTTCCTCTCCCATTCTATTTAGGTGACCATACCATCTGAGATTAGCTCTGCTAACGCATTCCTGGATGCTGACAATGTCAAGTTCTTTCCTAATATCCTCATTTTTAATATGATATTGCCATTGATGCCATCTGTTCACGCCTCTAATCTTTCTCAGGACTCTCATATCTGCGGTCTCTAGTCTTTGGTCAAGTGTTTTACTTCTGACCCAGCTCTCAGATCCATAAGTTAAAATTGGTTTGAACACAGTTTTGTATACAGCTAATTTAGTGTTCCGACTAATTTCTTTCTTATTCCATATGAATTTATTCAATTGACTTCCCACGATACCAGCTTTGCTGATTCTGTTGTCTATTTCTATATTTAATTTACCATCTTCAGTAAAAATCGTGCCTAAATAGCTGAAATGTTTTACTTGTTCCACAGGTTCTCCATTCACAACACAGTTGACATTTTCAATGATTCTGCCTATTTTCATTGTCTTTGTCTTTTTATTGCTGACCTTCATACCATATCTATTACAACAGCTATTCAATTTAGTCAGAGAATCTTGCAGACTTGTAGCGGATTTATTTAGAAGTATAACATCATCCGCATAAAGCAAAGAGCTGACATTAACATCTCCAATTTTGATATCAGGTTTAATACCACATTCCTTCATAATGTGATCCATATAGATAATGAATAACAGAGGGGATAATGTACATCCTTGTCTCACACCAGATTTAACATTAAACCATCTTCCTGTACTTCCTTCAATTCTAACTGCTGACTCGCAACTCAAATACAGACTAAGTATTGCTTGATATAATGCCCCATTGACACCATATAACTGCAGCGTATTGAATAGCTTCTCTCTTGGCACCTTGTCATATGCCTTTTCCAAATCAACAAAACTTAAATACAGATCTTTATTATATTCCCATGCTTTCTCGACTATTTGTCGTAAAGTGAAGATCTGATCCTGACAGCCTCTATTTGGCCTGAATCCAGCTTGTTCTTCACCAAGCTTTTCTTCCACAATTCTTCTCAACCGTTTCTCAAGTATACTTGCATAGATCTTGCCAGGAACACTCAGTAGGGAAATACCTCTGTAATTCTCACATTCAGTTTTATTTCCCTTTTTATATATGAGTACTATGAGAGCTCTACTCCAATCATCAGGAATTCGTCCCTCTGTCCAGGCTTTCTGAACCATGCAGTGCAGCCACTGTAAGACTCTTATACCACCATACTTCAGCATTTCTGGTCGAATATCATCTACTCCTGCTGCCTTTCCACATTTCAAGCCTTTGATGGCTTTTTCTACTTCAAGTATGGATATGTATTCCTGACTGCATGCCTGGTTGGGGGGGGGGGGTGGGGGGGGGGGGGGGTGGGGGGGGGGGGGGGTGGGGGGGGGGGGGGGTGGGGGGGGGGGGGGGTGGGGGGGGGGGGGGGTGGGGGGGGGGGGGGGTGGGGGGGGGGGGGGGTGGGGGGGGGGGGGGGTGGGGGGGGGGGGGGGTGGGGGGGGGGGGGGGTGGGGGGGGGGGGGGGTGGGGGGGGGGGGGGGTGGGGGGGGGGGGGGGTGGGGGGGGGGGGGGGTGGGGGGGGGGGGGGGTGGGGGGGGGGGGGGGTGGGGGGGGGGGGGGGTGGGGGGGGGGGGGGGTGGGGGGGGGGGGGGGTGGGGGGGGGGGGGGGTGGGGGGGGGGGGGGGTGGGGGGGGGGGGGGGTGGGGGGGGGGGGGGGTGGGGGGGGGGGGGGGTGGGGGGGGGGGGGGGTGGGGGGGGGGGGGGGTGGGGGGGGGGGGGGGTGGGGGGGGGGGGGGGTGGGGGGGGGGGGGGGTGGGGGGGGGGGGGGGTGGGGGCCTGAAGTGGCTTAAAAAGTTCCATGTTTTGTCTCTAGAGAGCAGGGTTTCTGGACTATCTAAAAATTAAATGAAAAATACAAATATATATATCATCATCATCATCAAATTCCTGCCATGTACCCTCAAGGGGTGTACAGGATATGATAGTACTACATGAAAAAATTACATCATTACTAACTTCCTATCTACAATTTTCCTCCAAATCAGTCTGTTACTTGTCAAGACTCCAACATTATCAGATCTTATATTTCTATCGTCTAAGGCACTTTGTACCGTATCAATCCACCTATATCTTGGTCTTCCTCTGGGTCGTTTTCCTGCCAACCTGGCAGAGAACACTTGTTTTGCTAATCTTTCCTCTCCCATTCTATTTAGGTGACCATACCATCTGAGATTAGCTCTGCTAACGCATTCCTGGATGCTGACAATGTCAAGTTCTTTCCTAATATCCTCATTTTTAATATGATATTGCCATTGATGCCATCTGTTCACGCCTCTAATCTTTCTCAGGACTCTCATATCTGCGGTCTCTAGTCTTTGGTCAAGTGTTTTACTTCTGACCCAGCTCTCAGATCCATAAGTTAAAATTGGTTTGAACACAGTTTTGTATACAGCTAATTTAGTGTTCCGACTAATTTCTTTCTTATTCCATATGAATTTATTCAATTGACTTCCCACGATACCAGCTTTGCTGATTCTGTTGTCTATTTCTATATTTAATTTACCATCTTCAGTAAAAATCGTGCCTAAATAGCTGAAATGTTTTACTTGTTCCACAGGTTCTCCATTCACAACACAGTTGACATTTTCAATGATTCTGCCTATTTTCATTGTCTTTGTCTTTTTATTGCTGACCTTCATACCATATCTATTACAACAGCTATTCAATTTAGTCAGAGAATCTTGCAGACTTGTAGCGGATTTATTTAGAAGTATAACATCATCCGCATAAAGCAAAGAGCTGACATTAACATCTCCAATTTTGATATCAGGTTTAATACCACATTCCTTCATAATGTGATCCATATAGATAATGAATAACAGAGGGGATAATGTACATCCTTGTCTCACACCAGATTTAACATTAAACCATCTTCCTGTACTTCCTTCAATTCTAACTGCTGACTCGCAACTCAAATACAGACTAAGTATTGCTTGATATAATGCCCCATTGACACCATATAACTGCAGCGTATTGAATAGCTTCTCTCTTGGCACCTTGTCATATGCCTTTTCCAAATCAACAAAACTTAAATACAGATCTTTATTATATTCCCATGCTTTCTCGACTATTTGTCGTAAAGTGAAGATCTGATCCTGACAGCCTCTATTTGGCCTGAATCCAGCTTGTTCTTCACCAAGCTTTTCTTCCACAATTCTTCTCAACCGTTTCTCAAGTATACTTGCATAGATCTTGCCAGGAACACTCAGTAGGGAAATACCTCTGTAATTCTCACATTCAGTTTTATTTCCCTTTTTATATATGAGTACTATGAGAGCTCTACTCCAATCATCAGGAATTCGTCCCTCTGTCCAGGCTTTCTGAACCATGCAGTGCAGCCACTGTAAGACTCTTATACCACCATACTTCAGCATTTCTGGTCGAATATCATCTACTCCTGCTGCCTTTCCACATTTCAAGCCTTTGATGGCTTTTTCTACTTCAAGTATGGATATGTATTCCTGACTGCATGCCTGGTCAGTGTTTTTTATCACTGTGCTGTCATCACTGCTTGTTTCATTTAGCAGTTTTTCAAAGTAATTACTCCATACTTCAAGGATATCTTTTTCTCCTGTTTTCATTTCACCTTTATCATCTGTAATTCCTTTTACAGCACTCTTTCCTCCATTCCTAAGCTTCTTCAACAACCTCCAGAATATTTTGCCACCTTCTTGATATTTATTTTCTATATTCTTGCCAAAGTCCTCCCATGACTTTTGTTTAGCTAGTTTTACACACTGTTTAGCTTTCTTACATTTGTCTCTGTATTCTGTAAGAGTAAAAGCTGACTTATTTGCCAGGAACTTTTGATATGCTTTCTTCTTTTCCTTCACTGCCTCTTTAACTTCCTGTGTCCACCAGGGAGTTCTGATTTTTTTATCTTTGCACACAACCTCACCACATGCCTCTCTGGCAGAATCAATCAATGTTTCCTTCAGAGTTTGCCACTGAATCTCCAAGGTTTGATTCCTGTTCTCAAACTCTTTCATTTTCTTTTCAATAATATTTCTGTATTTTAGTCTACAGTTTACATCTGAGAGCTGCTCAACTTTTATTCGCTTTAAAACTTTCTTACATGTTATTCTTTTCAATATGAAATTCAATTTTATCCTGCTCAAGACTAAATAGTGATCACTTCCAATTTCAAATCCTCTGTACACTCTGGTGTCCTGCACCAGGGAGAAAACATCACTATCAACAATAACATAGTCAATGAGACTTTTCTTATTCCTAGCCTCTTCTCTCCATGTGAATTTGTGCACATTTTTATGTTGGAACATGGTGTTAGTAATAACCAGTCCATTTCCTGAGCAGAAATCCAACAGATATTTGCCATTATTATTAGCTTTGCTCTTTTCTCCAAATTTTCCCAAAATATTTTTGTATGTCTCACAATCATTTCCTACTCTACTATTTAGATCCCCAACAAGGACCAACTTTTCCTTTTTCATTGTGTCAGTTGCTTTTTCTAAAGCCTCAAAAAATTCCTCCACTTCTACCTTAGTAGAGCCTTCTGTGGGACCATAGGCACAAATAAGTCTCATTGTCCAGTTCCCCATTCTCATATTTGCCCACATTACTCTACTTGAGACTGACTGCCATTCAAGAAGATTAGCCTCGTATTTTGTGTTGAATACTATGGCTACTCCTTCTTTTCCTTGATTGTTATTGCCTGAATATAACATTTTGTATTTATTGCTCAGAAAGATCTCACCAGTTTTTGTCTTTTTTGTTTCAGTCACCCCTATTATGTCGATCTGGTACTTATCTAATTCCTCAGTTTCCCTTTCTTTGCCATTCAGGCTTCTTACGTTGATAGTACCGATCTTTAACTCTGGTGATGTTGAGTTGGGGTTTGTTTTCAGATTTGTTCCAGTAGCTGACTTTTCGCTGTTCGCCCTGGTTCCCTGTCGAAAACAACGGGGACCTTGTTTAACCGGGCGACGCCCCAGCCGGCATGAAATTTTGTCATGTTGTACCATCATTTTTTTATTTTGGTTTAACCAATAAGAATACAATTTGGTCGGCTAAATCCCAAATTGCCAGCCCATCCTCGTTCGTTCAGTATCAAAGTAGATACCCAACAGGGTGCACCACGAGAAGGTGAGGATTGGACATTAGGTCAGAAGCCCTGGTCGGTTCTCCGCATTCCTTTAAAGGCTATGTGGAGGTCTCCTCTCAGTTATACAGCTTTGACCCTTAAGCACCCCAAAAAATATATATATATATATAAATAATAAAAAAAAATCCTTAGCCTATCCACAGTACATAATGTACCATAGGTTTGCAAATAACCTTTCGTGAGTGGAAGCAACATAAAAAGAGAAAAAAATTGAACAGCCAAAAAGAAGATGCACATGGATTTCATCAGGCAACAAGGAGAATATCAGTTGGCAATATAATCATTTTGAAAAAATATCATCACCATGTGAAAATATGGAAAAGTTATCCTGGAGCAGATGTGAACACAAACCATATCCCAGTTATCATGATAAGTCATTTATGATTGAAAAAATCATGCATAAATAAACCACACAAAAAATGGAATATATCTAAAATAAAAGATAATCTAAATGCCTGCAAAGAATTTAGAGAAGAAATGGAGGGGGGGGGGGGTAAAGATATCACAAACATAACAGAAAAGAAAAGTAAAAAAGATGGTAGTTCTTGTTGGAACTAGTGATTTCACTAGTCACAAATATAGTATGAGAGAGGAATGAAAGGTCTGTTGGAAGAAGCAAGAAAGAAAAGTGAGTAAAAATTGTTAGTTTGCTATTGAGATATGACAGATGAAGTTAAGGAATGGTAGGATAGCAAATGATTCAATGTGCAGGCTATGTAGAAGAAATGGAGGTTCATTTTTAGATGTGTGGAGTGAATTTGATGGCAGAAAAGACTTGTATAATAGGAACAGACTGTACTTGAATGGATTTAACATCAGGAGCCTGAAAAAATTACTTTTTGGGGTAAGAATTAACATAGATTTGGGAAACTAGATTATCATGGGAGGAATGGTGAGAATGTGTGTTTGAGTTTGTCTTTGATATGCAAATATGATAATGATATGAATGGCATTGAGCAGTTATGAAACTGATGAAGGGGTGGAAATGTATGCTTTGGATGCAGACCTTTTAAAGTGATCTCCAAAGCAAAAAGAGAAAGTTGTTCAACATGGCAAAGAAGACTGTGGATCTAAATATAAGAAAAAGCCATGGCATAATTTGTTATATCTATATACAAATGCAGGAGCATCACAAACAAAGGGGTTGAGTTTGTTGCTTTACTGATTACGTTGCGGCCTAAGATTGTTGGCATTAATGAAATCTGGCTATCAGGATCAGATGTTGCAATTGGAATCGAGTATAAAAAGTATAGTCTATTTTGGAATGACAGAAAAGATAGGAGAGAAGGCAAAGTACTACTAATGATATCAGATGTCTTGAGTCCAATTGCGGTAGAAATGAATGAAAGGAATAATAGTAATAATGTCCCATGGAGCAGTGAATTTGAAGCCATCTAGTGTGAAGTAGAGGCTAAAAGGATGAAATATGTGGTAGGATGTTCCTACAAATCTGGCAGTTCATTTGCTGGGAATGATGAAATTCATTGTCAAATTACCTTATGGGTACTGAACGAGTAATCATTATGAGTGATTTAAATTATCCAAACATTGATTGTGTAGAAGAGAAATTTCATGATTATAATGAAGGAAAATTAATTAAATTGTTGCAACTTTCTCAAGCAGCATCTGAAAGAAGGAACTCAAGCTCAACTTCATTCTTGTGTACCTCTATCTCTTCATCCAATGTAATAGTAGCACATTCCAAAATGTTACATACATCCAGTTGATATATCTTAGCAAAGTGAGAACACATCAACTGAACAATCTCATCAGCTTCTAATACAAGAATATCATTTGCATTCAGTAATTGGTGACAATGATCATGCCATGCTTTCCAGAGAAGTAGTGAATTACAAGGGTGGTCTGAAAAGTTCTCGGCCTCGACCACTATCTGCAAGATTTTTTTTTCTAAGTTGGTACATCTGTCATAAACATCCATGTGAAATTGCAAGTCATTCTATCAAGCAGTTTGTTTTATACAGCTGTCTGAAGCAAAAGTGTTGTCTGTATCCCTTGAAATGGATAAAATCTAGTATCGTGCAGTTATAAAAATTCTTTGTAAAAGAAGGTTTAACGCCAAAAGAAATTCATTCAAAGTTTATAAAAGTTTATGGGCACTCTTCTCCTTCGTTTACAGCAATTAAGAAATGGGCTGCCGAGTTTAAAAATGGCCATACCATCCTTGAAGATGATCCATGTGAAGGAAGTCCAAAAAATGTAACAACACTAGAAATCATTGATCAAGTGCACGATATGATATTGGATCACTGGTGAGTCAAAGTGCATGAAATTGCTGAGACTATAGGAATTTCAAAAGAACATGTAGGATATATTTTGCATGAAGAATTGCAAATGAAAAAGCTCTTTTGCACAAGATGGGTGCTGTTTTTGCTCATAGCAGATCAAAAACGCACTCGCATGAAAATCTCTGAACAGTGCTTGGAGCGTTTTAACAAGAATAAAACTGATTTTGTGCATCGATTTATTACTATGGATGAGACTTGGATTCACCATTACACACCAGAATCCAAACAGTAGACAGAAGTCAGTTGTTCAGCACCAAAGAAGACAAAGTCAGTTCCATCAGCAGAAAATTTCATGGCATCAGTGTTTTGGGATGCTAAAGGCATTTTGTTTATTAATTATCTTGAAAAGGGTAAAACAATAACTGGGGAATATTATTCCGATCTTTTAACCAGACTAAATGAAAAAATTCGTGAGAAAAGACCCAGTTTGCATCTTTCATCAGGACAATGCACCCGCCCACAAAGGTGTTTTGGCAATGGGAAAATTAAGGGATTTGTACTATGAATTATTGTAACCCTATTCCCCAGATTTGGATCCCTCTGACTTCTATCTCTTCCAAAAACTAAAACTCTTCCTCGCTGGTCAGTGTTTTTCTTCGAATCAAGAGGTGATTGCAGCTGTAGGGGTATTTTGCAGATCTTACTGGGAACCACTATAGTGATGGGATAATGGCACTGGAACATCGCTGTAATAAATGTATTAGTCTTAAGTGAGATTATGTTGAAAAATAATTTTGAAATTATAAATTCGTTTTTTCATTGTTAGGCCGAGAACTTTTCAGACCACCCTTGTATTAATACCCTAAGATTCCTTTGAGTCAAAGACTCATCTAGGAGGTCTCTGTCATACACACAACTCATCATACTACACCTTAAACACATTCAATTTCTCTGCAGACACCACGCACTCTCAGGCAAGGCATTCCAATCATTCACAACTCTGCATGCAAAAAATCTGCTTCTCACTCCCTTGTTCACCCCCCCCCTTATACAACTTCTAGGGATGATCCCTTGTTTTCCCCAGATTTCCTACCATTTTATGAAAAACCTCTTTAACATTGATCCTGTAACAACCCCCTTAGAAACTTGTACGTCTCTATCATATCGCCCCTCTTCCTCCTATCCATTAGACTCTGTAAATTGCTTCTCAACATTCCAGAGATCAGAAACTACCTTAGTCATTTGCCTCTGGCCCCTTTCCAACATCACTTCATCCTTTTGAAAACTACCAGGTGACTAAATCTGTGCACAATAGTCTTTGCATGGCCTAATCAGAGTCTTATACAATAGAACAAGAATCTCCTCACTACTACAAATCAGTGTCCTCTGCATGATTCCTAGAAGTGTTTGTGTTGTCCTCACAATTTTGGCAATGTGTCCTCTAAATTCTAGATCCTTATCCACGATCACCCCAAGATCTCTTATTTCCTCCACCACCACACTATACCCCCCACCAAACATAACTTTTACATCCCATCTTTGTTTCCCAAATTTTAAAACCTTACATTTTGCAACATTGAACTAGCATCCCCACTCTCCATGCCAGTTCACTCAATCTATTCAAGTCTTCTTATAAGGCCACAACATCTTCTCTACTTCTCATAGTTTGTCCCAACTTTGCATCATCTGCAAACAACTGAATATCTCCAAATCTTCTCCAATATCATTAATAGACAAGTTAAACAGCAATAGCCCTAAAACAGACCTCTGAGGCACACCACTAGTGACTTTCCTCTTCTGGGATATTGCTCCCCCCATACACAACTTCCCAATACCAATCAGATAGCCGATCTCCCATCCAATGCGCTAGTCTAATATCCAACCATATCTGATCTAGTTTGACTATCAACTTATCATGCATTAATCTATCTAAAGTCTTTGCAAAATCTAAGTATACTACTGTGTATCCATCTCCTTTGTCCAATGAATCCTTCACCTTATTGTAATAAGTAAGTAGATTTTGCATTATTACTAAAACATGACATCTTTTTAGCAAATCCATGCTGTCAATCAAAGATAATACCATTGTTTTCAACCCAATTCTCCAACACTTTAACTACAACTGACACACAGATAAGTCCATAATTCGATGCTTAAGTTCTGTCACCTCCCTTATGAAGTGGTGTAATCTTGCCTTCCTTCCACGCCTTTGGAACTTGACCCAGTGCAAGACTCATATTAAATAAATATGTCAAGGCAGATGCCAACTCCCTGGCACATTCCTTCAAAATATGTGGTGATATATTATCAAGTCCCACAGCCTTATTAACATCAAGTTTGCTCAATTCCCCATATACCTCTTGCTCACTTACAGATGCTAAGGAGTCTCTCCTCCTTAGCATCAATTGATCTCAGTCTCCATGATGTCACATTCACAAGAATGAAAGATCTTTATGAAATGCTCATTAAAAATCTCAACAATATCTTCTTCAGCAGTTGTTCTTATACCGTTTTCTCCAATCAGTGCCATCTTTCCATAATCATTTTTTTTTTTTTTTTTTTTGCTGGCTGCTTATCGAAAGAACTCCCTAGGATTCTTTTTGGCTTCATTAGATAATTGCTGCTCATACTTCACTTTTGCTACCCTTACCAACCAAGTCACCCTTCTTGCCTGTTCTTTGTAATCCTTATGGAATGAGTATTACTACTCTTCTTATGCTGCCTCTATAATGCCTTTATCCTCTGTATCACATTGTATAGGTGTTCCAATTAGGATAGGTCACATGCTGAACTACAAAGTTTAAATTCTAAAGCTTATTAGAATTTTATCTTTGGTCCCATAGTATCTGTTACTGAATGAGAAAGATATCAGCAATGCATGGGAATCTTTGAAAAAAATGCTTAAATGAAGCAGTATTTGACTGTATATCCCTAGAGTTCAAAGAACTCTAGGGATATAGTCAAATAGGGTCAGAGTGGAATGGATGTGCAACCTTATTAAGCAAGAGATCCACAAGAAGATCATCATGTGGAAGGAATATTGTGAGAATAAGAGTGAAAGGAGTTATGAAATATACACTATCTACCAATAATTGTCCGGACATTTTAGCAATTTATAATTAATACCAGCAGGCTAACCTTAATATCGGGCATATCCACCTTTGGCTTTGAGGGAGGCTTCCCACCAATGTGTGACAGACATCAGGTGGAATTTGTCTCCATTCCTCCATCAAAGCAGCACTGAGTTCAGTGACAGATCAAGGACATGTTGCTCTGGACCTCAGTTGCCACTCCAATTCATCCCACAGGTATTTGATGGGTATTGAGGTCAGGACTCTGCCCAGGCCGGAGCAGTCATTTAACACCCTTCTCTTCATACCATTCCATAACAGCTGCAGCTTTGTGGCATAGGTCATTGTCATCTTGATAGTACACAGGTCCATGCCATAAAACCTCCACAGTGTAGGCAGCACATGATTACCCAGAATATCAAGTTACTGAGCTGTCTTCATGGAACCATGAACAATGACCAGTGGTCCAACTCCAGACCATCTGAATGCACCCCCACACTATTACTCCACCACCACCAAACTTTACTGTGTGTACTACTCATTGTGGTAACAAGTGTTCACCAGGCTGCCTGCACACCCTGCCATCATACTTGAAACCAGGTGAACTTTGATTCATTGCTTCAGAATAACATTTTCCACTGGTCATTTGTCCAGTTCACATGCTCTTTGCACCAGGCCAGATGAGCTCCTTTGTTTGTTATTGTGATATTTGGCCTGTGTGCTGCTGCTTTTCTGTGGAAACCCAGTAAATAGAGTTCTTTTCATACAGTAGTAGTGCTCACCATGGTGTTACTAGTGCTCTGAAACTCATCATGGCTAGTCTGTGCCAGAATGTTTCTATTTGTTGATCACATCACCAAATGTTGGTTTTAGATGCTCCAGTTGACTGGCAATGGCACTTATGGATATGCCACCAATATAATAACCCACAATGACACCTCTCTCTCTCGAAGTCACTGAGTTCACATTGTGCTGCCATAACACCTGTATTCAACTGCTTCGATGAAATACTGCTCCCTTCTATCTGTACACCAGTTTTTTATGTTATTAACGAAATGTTCCATAACTTCAAATAACAGGGTTATCTGGACAATTATTGGTAAATAATGTATAGAGCACGGGCCAAGAAAGTTTGAGTATAGTGCAGCAAGATAAATCAGAGTATGAAAAGAAATTGAATATGCTGGCTAAAGGCAACCCAACAGAAATTTTTCGTTCTGCTGCAAGTAAAAGAAAGAATGAACGTGGAAGAATAACTTTACTGAACGCAGATGGTATTTTGCATCAGAAGGGGTGATGAGATTGTTCAGTTGATGTGTTCTCACTTTTTTAAGATAAATCATATAACATTTTGGACTGTGCTACTACTACATTCGATGAAGAGATACAGGTGCATGAGAATGAGGCTGAAGAGCTATTTGCATAACTTGGATAAGAATTTGGCCATATGGACAGATGGAATATCAGCATATATGCTTATGGAATGTTCAGCCAAATTGGCTATGCCTTTCATATGTTTGTATAACTTGAATCTCAGCTCAGGAATGATACCACAGGAATGGAAGGAATGTATGATTGTTCCATTGTACTAGGGTGGTAGAAAAACTGATGTGCCTAACTATCAATCTATCAGTATGTCTGGTATGGTAGTGAAGATTTTACAGAAGAACTCGCATACAAAAATGAGCTAACAGACAAGCTGTATACTCTGCAAGAAACAGCAGGGAAGTCATGTTTTAGTAGTTGGCTCATATTTCATAATACTGTTACAGCTGAGCTGGATAAAGGGAATGTATATACTACGGTAAACCCTCGATTTAACGGACAAAATTTCCGGTCCATATGTCACGTGAAAATTAACACCCTGTTAATTTTAAAATGCTTTTAACCAAGATTAGCTTATAATTAAATTAACAGGTTATATTTTATTATTAATTTCCTGTTATTTTTAACAAATTTTGGCGAATAGGCCATCATATGTTGGAAAAACAATGTAGTAATTTAGCCAACATAAATGAGTCACTGCTTATAAAACATGTTCGGCGAATGATTAGACATCATCACACCAATCGCACTGTAATTGGTTCTTTTGTCGCGTGATGTGATTTTCTGCAGCAGTTGTATCATACCATTTTCGTAATTTTAGGGATTAATTATAAAAAAACAGCAAAATTCAAAAGTTCAAAAAAATTGATAGTTTTTTCAAAGCAGGATTACCTAATCCAAGTGCCTCAACATCGAACATTAACTTCACGTTAACTTATCTAAAAATGTGAAAATTGTGTTACAAATTGTGTGTAAAACAATTTTTTTGTTATTACAGTACCAATATTGATAACATTGCAGTATAATGTTACAGATATTTTTATGTAAAAAAATTCGCGATTTAACGGACACCCCTTGGCCCCTATTAGTCTGTTAAATCGAGGGTTTACTGTATAATAATGTTACATTTTGTTAAGACATTTGATACGATACCACATGAAAGGTTATTGCATAAACTGAAGAATATGGGTTTGGAATATGAACTGTTGATTTGGATAAATGGTTGGTTGACAGACAGGTATCCAAAAGTGGTAATGGTGCATTTGAATCTGCCAGATTGAAGGTGACCAGTGGCATACATACCCCAGGGATCAATCCTTGGACCATCATCATCATCATCATCATCAAATTCCTGCCATGTACCCTCAAGGGGTTTACAGGATATGATAGTACTACATGAAAAAAATTACATCATTATTAATTTCCTATCTACAATTTTCCTCCAAATAAGTCTGTTACTTGTCAAGACTCCAACATTATCAGATCTTATATTTCTATCGTCTAAAGCACTTTGTACCGTATCAATCCACCTATATCTTGGTCTTCCTCTGGGTCGTTTTGCTGCCAACCTGGCAGAGAACACTTGTTTTGCTAATCTTTCCTCGCCCATTCTGTTTAAGTGACCCACCTGAGATTAGCCCTGCTAACACATTGCTGGATGCTGACAATGTCAAGTTCTTTCCTAATATCCTCCTTTTTAATATGATATTGCCATTGATGCCATCTGTTCATGCCTATAATCTTTCTCAGGACTCTCATATCTGTGGTCTCTAGTCTTTGGTCAAGTGTTTTACTTCTGACCCAGCTCTCAGATCCATAAGTTAAACCTGGTTTGAACACTGTCTTGTATACAGCTAATTTAGTGTTCCGACTAATTTCTCTCTTATTCCATATGAATTTATTCAATTGACTTCCCACCATACCAGCTTTGCTGATTCTGTTGTCTATTTCTATATTTAATTTACCATCTTCAGTAAAAATCGTGCCTAAGTAGCTGAAATGTTTTACTTGTTCCACAGGTTCTCCATTCACAACACAGTTGACATTTTCAATGATTTTGCCTATTTTCATTGTCTTTGTCTTTTTATTGCTGACCTTCATACCATATCTATTACAACAGCTATTCAATTTAGTCAGAGAATCTTGCAGACTTGTAGCAGATTTATTAAGAAGTATAACATCGTCTGCATAAAGCAAAGAGCTCACATTAACATCTCGAATTTTGATATCATGTTTAATACCACTTTCCTTCATAATGTGATCCATATAAATAATGAATAACAGAGGGGATAATGTACATCCTTGTCTCACACCAGATTTAACATTAAACCATCTTCCTGTACTTCCTTCAATTCTAACTGCTGACTTACAACTCAAATAAAGACTAAGTATTGCTTGATATAATGCCCCATTGACACCATATAACTGCAGCGTATTGAATAGCTTCTCTCTTGGCACCTTGTCGTATGCCTTTTCCAAATCGACAAAACTTAAATACAGATCTTTGTTGTATTCCCATGCTTTCTCGACTATTTGTCGTAAAGTGAAGATCCGATCCTGACAGCCTCCATTTGGCCTGAATCCAGCTTGTTCTTCACCAAGCTTTTCTTCCACAATTCTTCTCAACCGTTTCTCAAGTATACTTGCATAGATCTTGCCAGGAACACTCAGTAGGGAAATACCTCTGTAATTCTCACATGGAGTTTTATTTCCCTTTCTATATATGGGTACTATTAGAGCTCTACTCCAATCATCAGGAATTCGTCCCTCTGTCCAGGCTTTCTGAACTATGCAGTGCAGCCACTGTAAGACTCTTATACCACCATACTTCAGCATTTCTGGTCGAATATCATCTACTCCTGCTGCCTTTCCACATTTCAAGCCTTTGATGGCTTTTTCTACTTCAAGTATGGATATGTATTCCTGACTGCATGCCTGGTCAGTGTTTTTTACCACTGTGCTGTCATCACTGCTTGTTTCATTTAGCAGTTTTTCAAAGTAATTACTCCATACTTCAAGGATATCTTTTTCTCCCGTTTTCATGTCACCTTTATCATCTCTAATTCCTTTTACAGCACTCTTTCCTCCATTCTTAAGCTTCTTTAACAACCTCCAGAATATTTTGCCACCTTCTTGATATTTATTTTCTATATTCTTGCCAAAATCCTCCCATGACTTTGTTTAGCATTCTTGCATTTGTCTCTATATTCTCTAAGGGCACAAGCTGAGTTATTTGACAGGAACTTTTGATATGCTTTCTTCTTTTCCTTCACTGCCTCTTTAACTTCCTGTGTCCACCAGGGAGTTCTGATTTTTTTATCCTTACAGACAACCTCACCACATGCCTCTCTGGCAGAATCAATCAATGTTTTCTTCAGTTTGCCACTGAATCTCCAAGGTTTGATTCCTGTTCTCAAACTCTTTTATTTTTTCTTCAATAATCTTTGTGTATTTTAGTCTTCAGTTCACATCTGAGAGCTGCTCAACTTTTATTCGCTTTAAAACTTTCTTACATGTTATTCTTTTCAATATTAAATTCAATTTTTATCCTGCTCAAGACTAAATAGTGATCACTTCCAATTTCAAATCCTCTGTACACTCTAGTGTCCTGCACCAGGGAGAAAAGATCACTATCAACAATAACATAGTCAATGAGACTTTTCTTATTCCTAGCCTCTTCTCTCTATGTGAATTTGTGCACATTTTTATGTTGGAACATGGTGTTAGTAATAACCAGTCCATGTCCTGAGCAGAAATCCAACAGATATTTGCCATTATTATTAGCTTTGCTCTTTTCTCCAAATTTTCCTAAAATATTTTTGTATGTCTCACAATCATTTCCTACTCTGCTATTTAGATCCCCAACAAGGACCAACTTTTCATTTTTCAATGTGTCTATTGCTTTTTCTAAAGCCTCAAAAAATTCCTCCACTTCTACCTTAGTAGAACCTTCTGTGGGACCATAGGCACAAATAAGTCTCATTGTCCAGTTCCCCATTCTCATATTTGCCCACATTACTCTACTTGAGACTGACTGCCATTCAAGAAGATTAGCCTCATATTTTGTGTTGAATACTATGGCTACTCCTTCTTTTCCTTGATTGTCATTGTCTGAATATAACATTTTGTATTTATTGCTCAGAAAGATCTCACCAGTTTTGGTCTTTTTTGTTTCAGTCACCCCTATTATGTCGATCTGGTACTTATCTAATTCCTCAGCTAGCTCCATTTCTTTGCCATTCAGGCTTCTTACGTTGATAGTACCGATCTTTAACTTTGGTGATGTTGAGTTGGGGTTTGTTTTCAGATTTGTTCCAGTAGCTGACTTTTCGCTGTTCGCCCTGGTTCCCTGGCGAAAACAACGGGGGCCTTGTTTAACCGGGCGACGCCCCAGCCGGCATGAAATTCTGTCATGTTGTACCATCATTTTTTATTTTGGTTTAACCAATAAGAATACAATTTGGTCGGCTAAATCCCAAATTGCCAGCCCATCCTCGTTCGTTCAGTATCCAAGTAGGTACCCAACAGGGTGCACCACGAGAAGGTGAGGTTTGGACATTAGGTCAGAAGCCCTGGTCGGTTTTCCGCATTCCGTTAATGGCTATGTGGAGGTCTCCTCTCAGTTATACATCTTTGACCCTTAAGCACCCCTTGTTCTACATATACAGTAGTGACGTTAAGAAGTATCTAACAGGAGATGTTCAATGTTTGCTAGTGATGCAAAGGTAGGCAGAGCTATCAGGGCTGCTACAACACTTTGAATACAGTAGATTTGGTCTTCTAAGTTCCAAGGGGATAAAGAAGCTATGGAAAGGGTGCAAAGAAGAGTTACAAAGATTATTATTATTTTTTACAGCATTTCAATGGAATCCATAGACCCAAATTAACCATTATACACACAAATCCTATCTTACCTCTCCTTGAATCCATTAGCAGTCAGGGAACTCACAACCAAAAAATTCCTTTAGTTACTTATATGTTTCTATCATATTCTCTCTCTCTTTTTTGCCTAAACTTTGTAACCTTCAATCTGTTATCGGAGGGAGCATTCCACAACCCTGTCACCATTTTGGTCACTCACTTCTAAATCCTATCCACCACTTACTTCCACACTCCTAAGAAACCCAGGCAACCAAATCTGTGGACAAGTGTACAGACATTATTATCATTATTTTATGGCATCTCCATGGAGTCTGGAGACTCATCGCGGGAGACCCAACTCAATCATCATACACACAAATCCTATCATATCTCTCCTTGAATCCATTCACAGTCAAAGAACTCGTAACCAATTCTAGCAATCCATTCCACTTACTCACTAGCCTCCATGCAAAAGATCTGGTCTGCACACCCTACTAACCACACTCTTACACAACTTCCACAGATGGCCCTAGTTTTCTGACTATTTGTCATATATTGAAAATTTTCACTTGCATTAATTTTATAAAACCTCTTTAATAATTTAAAGTTTTTTTTTTTTTTTGATGTCCCCTCTTTTCTGTCTATCAACTAAACTTTGTAACCCACAAACCTTCAACCTGTTTTTGTAGGGAGTATTTCACAGACTTCTCACTTTCTTGGTCACTCATCTCTGAATTCTCTCTCTCTACCACCTCCTGGTCTCCAAGAAACCCAGGTGATCAAATCTTCACTAGTCAAGAAGTGAAGTGGCCAAATCATAGCCTTATAAACAGGGATAATGTCTTCCCTATCTTTACTTGTTAGTGTGTTTTTCAACAACCAAGTAATCCTTTGAGCTATTTTACCAACTTTTCATCACCTTTATCAACTGTTGTTCTCCCCAGTTTTGCATCATCAGCAAACAACTGAATATTCTCTCTTAAATCTTTCCCTATGTCATTGATATACAAATTAAAGAGTAGTGGCCTTAGTACCGAACCCTGAGGTACTCCACTAGTCACCATGATTCTCCTAGATTCTGCTCCCTATATACTATTCTCTGATGTCTGTCCATCAGCCACCCATCCATGCTACTAGTCTCATATCCATTCCCATTTGCTCCAGCTTTTGTAATACTTTTCCATATGGTATTCTGTCAAATGCCTTTGCAAGTCAAAGCAGTATTATGATGTAACCATTACCCTTATCCAGTTCTGCTGTCACTTTATTATAAATGTGAATAAGTTACTAAGGAAGAACCTACCCGTGACAAAACCATTCTGCCCACCATAGAATCGCATCCCTATCCACCCATTGTTATATTTTATTTTTCACCAACTTTTCCAATACTTTAACATGCAATGATTATGGAATTTAGATTATGAGGAAAGATTGCTAGTATGTAGACAACAGACTCTGATTAACAGGAGAAAGAGGGCTGATATAACACACTTCTACAAACTTCTCAATAGGTTCTCTGTACCATTTGATGAAATTTTTTGTTATATCAGAGGTGGGGAGAGAACATGAGGACATCCATGGAAAGTTTAAGTTTGTTTACAGTTAAGAAAGGCATAAGAGTTATTTTTCTCTCACAGAGCAGCAAATGAGTGAAATTATTTGCCTTTAGCATAGTGAGTACATCTAGTGTGAATGAGTTTAAGGGAAGGTATAATAGCTGGTTTGGGTGATGTATAGTCTCTTGATGAGTCTTTGACTCCCTTGTGGTCTTATAACGATAATATTTTTATATTGATTTTTGTGAATTAGAGTATCCAGAATTGTAATATAATGTTTAGAAGAGAGTAAATGTATAATAAAAAATTATCTTTATTGTACATCTGAAATATACCTGGGGGGGGGGGGGGAGAGTGTACAGGATATTATGATTGCACTACGAACTTGCTATCAACAATATTCCTCCAAATTAATCTATTATCTGTTAGGACTTCAGTATTATGAGATCTTATATTTAGTCTTCTAAGGCACTTCTTTATTTATTCACCTAGATCATGGTCTTCCTATGGGTCTTTTTCTTGCGATCATGGCAAAAAATAACTTGTTTATTATTATTATTATTATTATTATTATTAAGAGAGACCTCCAGGGTCTCTCATAATAATAATATTAAGGAAGTCAAAGACTCATCAAGAGAGGCCGCATACTACACATACCAGCTATTATACTTATTCTTGAATTCATTCACACTGCTTGCACTCACAACATCCAATGGCAATCCATTCGAATCGCACACCATCCTCTGAAAGAAAAATGTAGTCCCCACCCTTTTCTTAGCGGCCTTCATTCTCAGCTTCCAAGGATGCCCTCTCGTCCTTTCCCCACCCTCCATAAATTGAAAAATTCCATCAGTTGAAATCCTCTATGAATCTTTCAGAAGTTTGTAAGTCTCAATCATATCTCCCCTCTTTCTCCGCTTTGCTAATGTCTGCAGTCTACAAATTCTCAATCTGTCTTCATAATCAGTATTTCACAATCCTGATATCATTTTTTGTACTCTCCTTTGAGGTCTTATCAAGGCATTGTAAAGAGGCAAAATAACATCCTTATCTTTACATATGAGCATTTGTTTCAGCATTGCAATTATCTTTTGAGTTGTATTTGCAATCTTTGCCACGTGACCTCTGAACTTCAACTTACTATCTATTAACATTCCAAGATCCCTAGCCTCATCAGTTTCTTCTAGCCTAATCCCACCCATATAATACGACATTGGTTATCTAATCACGCCGAAGTGAATGACTTTACATTTACTGACATTGAACTGACACCCATTTTCCCATGCCCACAATTCTAGCCTATTCAAATCATTCTGCAAGTACTACATATCAGCAGCATTCCTGATTACTCTACCTACCTTTGCATCATCAGCAAATAGTTTTATGTCGCTTGTCAAGTCCTTCCCAGTATCATTAATTTACAGATTGAATAACAGTGGACCAAGCACTGATCTTTGTGGTACACCACTAGTTACCTTAAATCTTGCAGATTCAAATCCCTCATATACCACTTTTTGATATCTGTCAGTCAGTCATCCTCTTATCCATGCTAATATTCTATAACCCAAACCCATTTTCTCCAATTTATGCAGCAGTCTGCCATGCTGTATTCTATCAAAAGCTTTAGCAAATTCCAAAAAATATCATGGTGTATCCATTCCACTTGTCTAGTTTTGTTAACCTTTCCTCTCCCATGCTGTTTAAGTGACCATATCACATGGGATTAGCTCTGTTAACACATTCCTGAATGCTAGAGTATCAAGTTTTTTCTTAATATCCTCATTTTTAATATGATACTACCATTGATGCCATCTGTTTACCCCCCATCTTTCTCAGAACTCTCATATATGTGTTCTTCGGTGTTTGATTTATTTCTAATTTTTGATTATTTGTAACCCGGCTCTCAGATCCCTAAGTTAAAATCAGTAGTTTGAATACCGTTTTGTATATAGTTTAGTGTTTTGACTAATTCCTCTCTTATTCCATATACAGTCATCCCTCGACTTATGTTGGGTTCCGCCATCTGGCAAGACATAAGTCGATACATTAAATCAACAGAGTTATAGGTGTTAAGGACTTAACTGTAATAAATATACTGTCATTTAATTTTTAAAGCTTATAAAGCTGTACTGTGTGTTACTGCCACTATAAAACAGGAAAATAACAATCCAAATCTCCCCCCCCACACACAGTCACATCTTCATTACCTTCCCTATGTGAAGGAACCAGGCTGCAGCTCTTCTGGTGTAACCTTTCGTTTTTTTGATGAAAATGTCCAATGTGCTTTGCTTATTCCGGTTCTTCTTTTCATCATAAATTTGTTTATATTTGTTTATAACAAACAAATGCATCATGTACTTTACTTTCTACTAATAAGCAGCTACATTAAATACATTAAAAATACTTTTAACGTATTTTTCAATGTGTTCAACATTGGTGTTCATGTCTTCATCCATTTTGAGAACATTGCTAACTGCAGAGAACATTTTTGCAAGACCCTTCACTGTGAATTCTTTAACTACCTCTTCTTGTTTCTCTTTTTCCTCTTCCTTTTCTTGTTGTTCCTCCAGTTCGACCAATTCTTTGTTGGTCAACTCTTCACGAACACTTTCTATGAGTTGAACTATGTCGCCATCATTCACTTCGAGATTCAGATTGTTTGCTAGGCTCAGTTTCTTCACTCAATTTACAAAAGTTTTAATTTTTTTCAAAACTTCCAAAATCAGGCATAAACCTTTTTAATGTATTTTCCCATATGTCACTCATGAGAGGTCACTTCGTCCCAAGCCACAGCAATATTTTTAATAGCATGATAAATATTGAATGCTTTTCAGAATTGCATGAGAGTCTGATCATTTCCTTCAGTAGCAGAAATGGCTTGTGAAAAAGTTCTCTGTAGATAATAAGCCTTAAACACTGAAAGAATCCCCTGATCCATTGGTTGGATCAATGAAGTAGTCTTTGGAGGAAGAAACATGACTTTGATCTTGGGGTGAAAATCAACAATGTAAGATGGATGACGTGGAGCATTATCTAAAATTAATAAAATTTTAGATGCTACATTTTCTCTCACACAATAGCTTTTCGTTTCATTCACATAACAGTTGATTAAGGCATCCTCAAACAATTTTTGAGTCATCCGCGACTTCTTATTTCCGATAATGAATTGGAAGAGTATGTTTTCTAATGTTTTTGAAGGCTCGTGGATTCTCACTATGCCATATCACAGATTCACAGATGGTTTCAGTTTATATCCAGCCACATTACTCTCTTATAGAATTGTAATATGGTCTTTAAGAGCATTGAAACTAGGCATCGATTTTAGCTTTTGGTGAATGTCTTCTCGGACATTTTTTCCAAAACAAGGTCTCATCCATATTAAATATTTGCACAGCAAATATTTAATATGGATGAGACCTCCTTGTTTTCCCCCGTAACAATTTATGAAATTTCTCCACAAACCCTTGGCAGGCTTCTCATCGGCACTTGCAGATTCACCATACATTTTTGCATTATACAGCACAGAACTCTGCTTGAACCTCTTGAATCAACTGGAAGAAGCATTGAATTCATAGTTGTAATCAGGCCGTGCTTTCTCCTTCAACATACTGAAAAGACTTAGTGCCTTAGCGGTTATGGTCATAGTGCTAAGGGGTATGCACTTTTGGTTCAGGTCCTCTATCCATGATGCAAGTAGCTTTTCCGTATCACCGATAAGACCTTGTCATTGTTTCATCACTATTATTGATTTAATGGAAGTAGATCCTTTCAAAAAAAACTACAAGACAACAATATTCTAAGAAAATATCAACTAGAACTAGATAAAAACCTGAAGGAACTACCAAAACAGAATATAAACATTGAAGAACATTGGTGCAAATTAAAGGAAATAATATTAAATTCAGCAGAAAAAACAATACGTTATACAGAAAGAGAAAATAAAAAGGATTGGATCTCGAATGAAGTGAAAAGGTTAAGCGATCAAAGGAAAAGCATGAAACTAAAGCAGAATTATAACAGAAATGAATATAATAGATTAACCAGAGAAATTAGAAAACTAGTTAAAAGAGACAAGAATAACTAGTTAGAAGAAAAATGCAAAATGGCAGAAGAGCTATCAAAAGAAAATAACCTTCATGGATTATATAAACAAATAGACCAAATTAGTAAGACACGGACAACAAAAATTATAATGATCAAAAACAAAGAGGGACAAATAATTGAAAGTAAAACAAAAAGAATGGCCAGATGGGAAGAATACTTCAAAGATTTATATAATATAAACAGCTCTTAGGATATTAACGATTCCGGCCACTGAAATGGAAGAGGAAACAAATATCTTTACCAATGAAATAATAGCACACAGCATAGAAAAACTCAAAAGTAGGAAAGCACCTGGCATTGATCAAATACATGCAGAATTCTTAAAAGCAAGAAAGGAACAACTTTTGGAACCATTGAAAACATTATTTGAAAGGATCTACAAAAACGAAGCAGTGCCTACTGATTGGACCAAATCAGTCATAACTCGTATATACAAAAAAGGAGATAAAACAGAATGCAATAATTACAGAGGCATTAGCCTCCTCAGTATTCCAAGTAAGGTTTTTACAAAAGTACTCCAAAAACAAATTAAGCCATATATAAAACTGGCACTACGAGAAGAACAGGCAGGTTTCAAACCAGGGCGAGGCACAATTGATCAACTATTCACCTTAAGACAGCTAATAATACACTAGAGTAAAAGTTGCTACATAAATTTCATAGACTTTTGTCAGGCATTTGATTCAATCCATAGAAGAGAACTATGGAAGAATTTGGAATTCCCAACAAAACCATAAGAATAATAAAGAATCTGAATAATATAAGTACGTAAACACAAGAAAGATATTTAATTAACCAAATATTTTGGTCTGAAGATAGTGGCACTACAAGAACAGTTTTAAAAAAAATACAAGGTGGAATACTAACAATGGATCATTTAAAAATAGAACAAGCCACGTGATGTTATATCACTAAGTATTAAAGGGAATATTTTTAAGCAGAGACATGATTGAAATAAAGATATTAATTAATAATATTAAATAATATAAAATTAATATGAATTAATGATTATCCTGATTAGACTTTCCCAGATTTTTGATATAGATATACAGTCATTCCGATTCAGGTTAGGACGATGGAGTAAGGCCTCTACGCTTTCTTTGAATAAACGTTCAAATTTATAACGGGATTTATGTAAGAGGCGAGTTTTTGACCAAAGGATGTTGTGGTTAGTTTCAATCCCGTGCTGAGCCAATCCAGATTTTTCAGGTTTGTTGTGATGAATGGAGGATTGATGTTCTTGGATTCTTTTTTCAAGAGAACGTCCAGTTTGTCCAAAATAGGAGAGATCACAGTTGCAGGGAATTTGATAAACTCCAGGAAGAGACATAGTTAAGCATTTGTCTTTAGGAGAAGGAAAATGGGAAGATAATTTGTTAATAGGTGAATACATAGCTGTTAACTTATATTTCTGATCTGATCTCTCCTATCTTGGACAAACTGGACGTTCTCTTGAAAAAAGAATCCAAGAACATCAATCCTCCATTCATCACAAACCTGAAAAATCTGGATTGGCTCAGCATGGGATTGAAACTAACCACAACATCCTTTGGTCAAAAACTCACCTCTTACATACATCCTGTTATAAATTTGAACGTTTATTCAAAGAAAGCGTAGAGGCCTTACACCATCGTCCTAACCTGAATTGGAATGACTGTATATCTATATCAAAAAATCTGGGAAAGTCTAATCAGAATAACTCATTAATTCATATTAATTTTATGTTATTTGATATTATTAATTAATATCTTTATTTCAATCATGTCTCTCCTTAAAAATATTCCCTTTAATACTTAGTGATATAACATCACGCGGCTTGTTCTATTTTTAAATGATCTATTGCTAGTATTCCACCTCGTATTTTTTTTTTAAATTGTTCTTGTAGTGCCACTGAATATGGTCTGCTATTTCCAGACCAAAATTTTGGTTAAATATCTTTCTTGTGTTTATGTACTTATATTATTCAGTCTTTCTGTCACAAGTATCCTTAAAATATCAAATTTTAATCCCTCACGGGGAAAATGCCACCAAAATAACCAGTAAATTAGGAAAACTTTCAGTTATACAAGGTAGGTTACGAGCAAAGATCAATTTTTTAAAAAATGCCGCGACAACAAGATTATTCCCAATTTCGCTAAGATTAAAGAAACTATAAAATCTCCTGGAGCTCAGAATGTTTACCTGAACACCAGTTTATCGTTAATCCATAACCAACTTAAAGCTGCTAAACGTGATCTTGCTGTTCACAGTCATCATATTTCTGATCTTCGCACCTATATTTCCACAAACTTGGATCCACATCTTTCACACATAGTTCTAAATGTGGCTAAACGTTCTTCTCAACGAGCATATAATAAACTAAGTCAACATCTAAACCAAAAATATGAAGCTCTTTCGTGTAAACAATTCAAGCCCTTCAAAACTCCAGATAATTGGATTGTCAATATATCCAGACGTCTCTAACTGATAGCGAAACCCTCATCCTATCAAAAGGACATGATTTTTCTATTGTTCCTAATAAGATACCATATCTAGATTTCTTAGTTAACATTGAATGGAATCTCAGTCATCTAACTAGTGATAAAGCTAATGCTCTTTGCCTAGAAGTCGCTTCTTCTCTACTTAAGGCCAAATTTCCTCCTTCCAACATATCTCTTTCTGAAATGAAATCTTTGCAGTCCTTGAGAAAAAAACAATCACCTCATTATCATCAAAGCTGACAAGGGAAAAGCAACAGTAGTTATGGACTCAGCAAATTACGGAAGAAAACTTTCTCTTTTACTTCGAGATCGCTCCACATATCAAGAACTTGATTATAATCCAACCAACAGACAACTAAAGAAATTAAATTCTCTCTTCGATGAAGTCATCAGTTTAGATAGAGACACAACTGAAAGACTAAAAACTCATTTTGCAAGACCTCCTAGATTTTATGGTCTTCCTAAAATACATAAGATTGACTTTCCTCTTCGTCCAATAGTAGATTGTATTGATTATCCTACTTACCGTATAGCCAAATATCTAGCTAAATTATTGAAATCTCACATAGATAACTCTAATTCCTTTCTAAAAAACTTCTCAGATTTCTTAGAAAAATTGAAAAATGTCTCATTGCAACCTACAGATCTTATGGTGAGCTTTGATATAGAATCTTTATATACAAATGTACCTCTCAAGGAGACTTTAAAATTCCTTGCTGACATCTTTCCAGAAGACATTATAAAACTATTCGATTTCATAATACACTCTGGATATTTCTTATGTCAAAACAAATTTTACAGCCAAGTAGAAGGAACGGCCATGGGAAGTCCTCTCTCTCCTGCTTTAGCCAACTTTTATTTAGAATATCTAGAAAAAGTCCTCTTCTCATCTATTTTCCCTCAACCATCCTTTTGGGTAAGATATATAGATGACATCTTTACTGTATGGCCGCACAACAAAGACTCCTTACCTTCTTTTTTAAACGGTATCAATTCCTTACATCATCATATAAAGTTTACTATGGAAATGGAAGAAAACAACCAGTTATCTTTTTTAGACGTTCTCCTCATCCGGTCACCTTCAAATACTCTTACAACTACAGTTTACAGGAAACCAATGTTCACAGGTCGTTATATTCTTAAAGAATTAGCCCATCATCCTTGTCAAAAAACAGGAATCATAAAATGTCTAATCAGAAGAGCCAAAACTAATTGTTCTACTTCTAATTTTCTACAGAAAGAACTTTCTACTATCCAACAACACATGAAACTCAATGACTTTTATGAAAAAAGTACTCAACATCTTCTCAATTCTTATAATCCACCACAAAACAACAAATATTCAATATGTCGAGTTCCAATTCCATACATCTCCAGAATTTCAGAACCTATTGCAAGAATTCTGAAGAAATATGAGTTAACAGCTACATATTCACCTATTAACAAATTATCTTCCCATTTTCCTTCTCCTAAAGACAAACGCTCAATTCCCTGCAACTGTGATCTCTCCTATTTTGGACAAACTGGATGTTCTCTTGAAAAAAGAATCCAAGAACATCAATCCTCCATTCATCACAACAAACCTGAAAAATCTGGATTGGCTCAGCATGGGATTGAAACTAACCACAACATCCTTTGGTCAAAAACTCGCTTCTTACATAGATCCCGTTATAAATTTGAATGTTTATTCAAAGAAAGCATAGAGGCCTTACTCCATCGTCCTAACCTGAATCGGAATGACTGTATATCTATATCAAAAATCTGGAAAAGTCTAATCAGGATAACTCATTAATTCATATTAATTTTATGTTATTTAATATTATTAATTAATATCTTTATTTCAATCATGTCTCTGCTTAAAAATATTCCCTTTAATACTTAGTGATATAACATCACGCGGCTTGTGCTATTTTTAAATGATCTATTGTTAGTATTCCACCTTGTATTTTTTTTAAAACTGTTCTTGTAGTGCCACTGAAGATGGTCTGCTATTTCCAGACCAAAATATTTGGTTAATTAAATATCTTTCTTGTGTTTATGTGCTTATATTATTAAGTCTTTATGTCACAAGTATCCTTAAAACATCTAATAAAGAATCTGTATGAGAAATCTGAAAGTGCAGTACGAATGGAGGACACCTTAACCAACTGGTTCCACACAGAGCGGAGTAAGACAGGGATGCAATCTGTCACCAGACCTGTTCAATCTTACACTGGAAGAAGCAACCAATAAGGCCTTAAACAATGAAGACTCCGGAATCAAAATATATGGGGATAATATAACAAATTTAAAATTTGCAGACGACATTGAATTACTTGCAAGCACAGAAGGAAATCTACAGCGAATTTCTGATAAAATAAAGGAGGAGTGTATAAAATCTGGATTAAACATAAATATAGGCAAAACAAAAATTATGGAAATAGGAAAAAGAAGCCAATCTGAAAATTGAAATTGATAGTAAGAATCTAGAGCAGGTAGAAAACTTCACCTACCTTGGAGGAGTTATTGAGTACAATGGTGAAATTATAAAAGATATAAACAGACGAATCAGTCAAGCATCCGAAACTTTTGGACGACTTAATGAAATATGGAAGTCAAAAGACATCAAACAAGTAACAAAAGTAAGAATCTATGAAACAATGGTCCTATCAATACTCCTCTATGGAAGTGAATGCTGGAATCTCAAAGGCTGAAGAGAAAACATTATTAGTTACTGAAATGGGTTGGCTAAGAAGATTACTTGGAGTATCTCTGCTGGATCGACTAAGAAACGAAGACATAAGGAAACGACTAAAACAAGAAATAACAATAATAGACAAAATCCAAGAAAGAAGACTGCGATGGTTTGGCCATGTGACCAGAATGGGAACAGAAAGACTACCATTTAAAGCTCTGAATACAACGATGGAAGGTAAAAGATCCAAAGGATGGCCCAGAATTAGATGGATAGACAAAATAAAAGAGGACCTGAAAACCAAATCACAAGAAGTGACACCAAACCGGACAGAATTGTTCGGACTCTCCTGGGACAGACAGAAGTGGAAAGAGTTCATTCGGCCTCATCATCATCCACATAGGTGATGGAAGAGAGAAGAAGAATATCCTTTCACAGCCTCTACGATTTAATCCTTATTTTTCAAAATGGCAGTCACTGTAGAATGAGACCATCTGATGGCGCATTGATGGACTTACCAGCTTCGTGTTGCTTTATAACTTGCAGCTTCATTTCAAGATCAATTGCTCACCTCTTTTTTTGTGATTCTTTGCTAGGTTTTTTGATTGGGCATGTAGGGGGATATGTTACACAAAATCTCACAAAATATTTAATGATAAACACACTAATAACCTATTTCTCAAACACAAAATCAACAATGGAACTGTTGAAGACGTGCTGATTGCCGACTGAAGTTTCCACTGAATGCGCTGTTGTCACTGCGCATATGTTCTTGCTAAATAGAAACCTTTTTACTCTACATTCGCTTGCATCTTGTTTGAAAGTATAGTCAAAAATGTTATTTATTCCCTTATGGAATCATGGATGTATCTTCAAATGGACATAAGTCAAGGGATGACTGTAAATTTATTTATATAACCTTCCTGCCATACCATATTTATTAATTGTGTTTTCTATTTCCAAATTTAATTTGCCTATTCACTAAAAAATGTGCCTGAAGAGCTGAAATGTTTTACTTGTTCTGAGTTCTCCATTCAGGATGCAGTCGATGTTTTAAGCATTTCTTCCTATGTTCATCATGTTTGTCTTTTTATTACTGATTTTCATACTAAATTCATCACAGCAGTTATTCAGTTTAAGATTTGGGAATCTGGCAGTTATGCAGGATTTATTGAACAGTATAACATCATCTGCATAAAGTAAAGAGCTGAGATTAATATCCTCAATTTTGATATGAGGCCTAATGCCACTTCACTTCGTAATGTGGTTCATACAGATGATGAATAACAGTGGAGACAATATGCACCTTTATATCACACCTGATTTAACATCAAACTGTCTTCCTGTACCTATTTCAATTCCAACTGTTGACTCAGCTCAAATATAGATGATGTATTGCTCATTATTTACCATTTATGCCATATAATTTAGTGTTTTGAAGAGCACCTTGTCATATGCATTATACAGATCTACAAAACTTAATTGATAGGACCTGACAATGTTCTCTATTTTTTAACTACGTATCTTAATCGAAAATCTAGCCTTTCCTGCACCATGCTAATGACTGGGTTTGCATTTGGTATAAACAACATGAAGCCCTATCCCCTGGTTGCACAGTTGGGGATTCAGCAGGCTGGTGGAGGTGGTGTTATGGTCTGGGGAGCTTTTTCCTGGCATGCCCTAGGTCCATTGGTTATCATCTTACAAACACTGAATCTTGAACGCTACAGGGACCTGTTAGCTGACCATCTCCATCCATATCTGCAGAAGGTCTACCACAAAAGGCAGTGCCATCGTTCAAAAGTAGCTTTGTCATTGAGCTTATACAACTACTGAGTGGTTGGAGGAATATGACAACTAATTCACCACATTGCCTTGGCTCCCCCCCCCCCCCCAAAACTCCCCTGAAATCCAATTGAACATGTGTGGGATATGCTTGAACACAGTATGAGAAATGCTGATCCTCCTATGGAATGAGCGTGAACTGATGGAGTTGCTGCAGTGGACATGAGTCAAGTTATGCATGGAGGATGTTCGACACATTGTGGAATCTGTTTCTAGGTGTCTGCAAGCTGTGATTGCACAGAGAGGTGGACCAGCACATTATTAGACGGGTGTCCCTAATGCATAGCTAACCCAGTGTACACCCTATACTTACTATTTAGTAAGATCTCACGTGTTTTTGTTTTCTTTGTCTCAATAATGCCAATTATAGTATTCTTCTAAGTCTATCTTAATTTCCAGCTTTGTAGTTCAGCATGTAGCCTGTTTTAATCGGAGCTTCAATACAAGTAGATACTTCCGAGGAAAGAACAGCATGATCACTCATCAATTGGTGGTAAAATAGCCATATTCTTGACAGAAATCCCTTCTGATGCTATGAGCAAATCCAACACTCTTTGACATCGAGTTCCTTCTTTCACATGCTGCTTGAGACAGTTGTCTCGCAACAATTCAATAAATTCCTATTCCTCAGTGTTTGGAAGATTAAAGTCACCCATAATGATCATTCGCTTGCTACTATAAGACTAAATTGGCAATGCATTTCTTCATCCTCTACAGCTGAGCCACCAGGTCTGTAGCAACATCGCACCATATATAATTCATTCTGTTAACCTCCACTTCACACCAGATGGACTCAGACTCATTGCTACATGGGATATATTTTTAAGAATAAAGAGAATTAAGAATAAAAGGTTCAAGGTACATTGTGATTGATTGGTTAATTTAGCGCTTTTGTAAAAGTGGTAATTTTTATCTGGTTTATTGTGTTTTTCCCTTAGAAAATTAATATTTTATAATATATTAGTGTACATTTCTTGTATTTAGTGCTTTATAAAGATGAAGTGCATGAAACAACAATTTGATATAACAGTGAGAGTAGTTTAAAAGATTGTAATAGACAACACAAGGAACTGAAGTCCTAATTAGGCACCATCTATGTTTGAAAAAGACAGAAAACAAGTATTAATTAGATCTTAAAATAACTGTCTCCCAGATTTTTGGTAAATTTATACAGGCATATTTGTTGAGGTTTGGAGTATGCTAATGACTGTCTGCCCTTCTTGGATACACTAATCACACAGCTTCCAGATGGTTCCTTATCTTTTTCTGTTTGTAGAAAACCCACACATACAGGGAGATATTTACACAAACAATCACACCATCATCCTTCTTAACAGTATGGTATCCTAAAAACATTAATTCACAGAACTAGAGCTATCTGTTCCAATGAACAATGCTCTGACTGCTGAACTCATTCACTTGTGTTGTACTTTCTTGGCCAATGGCTATAATCCCCATAGGATAAAAAAAAAAAAAATACTAAATGCTCCCAGAAGTCCCTTTTATTGCCTATCACACAAGACTACAGCAAAACTGTTACCATCCCATACATTCAAGACACAGCTGAAAAAGATGTCTAGAGTGCTTAATAAATATCAGCTGTGCACTGTATTTAAACCATATGCCAAATTGACAACTCTCATCTGTTTGCCTAAGGACAAACTATCTTCTTTATTACATCCAGGATTTTATGAAGTGCCCTATTCTTGTGATCTGGCTTACTATAGACAGACAGGAAGAATTGTTGACATCCATCCGCCTTGGTGAACATAAAAATACATCCGGCACTATCGTTATGGCAAGTCAAGTCTAGCACATCATGCCTTGGATACCTTTTCACAGAGGATCAAATGGAAGAAAAGAAAAGTGCTACACAGAAGTCATTGTAAGTCAGAGAGATTGTTTTTGAAGTCAACAGCAGCTTTAAAACATACTCCAAATCTCAAACCTAAATTTACCAAAAATCTGGGAGACAGTCATTTTAAGATCTAATTAATACTTGTTTTCTCTCTTTTTCCAACATGATGGTGCCTAATTAGTATTTCAGTTCTTCTTGTTGTCCGTTACAAGTTTTTAAACTAGTCTCATAGCTATACCAAATTGTTGTTGTTGTTGTTTCGTGTACTGTGACAAACTGTTCTTGTGCTCTGAAGATGCTGGTAATATATATAAATATTACCAGCATAAATATCAATTATTTTCTAATCATCATGTGTTGTAATCAATATCGTGAAAATAAATTAGCATATACTGCCAACACATAAGCCTTTCCATGTGTTTAAGAAACAACAAAGCATGGAATCAGGTAAGTTAGTAAGTAATGAAAATTTGGTAAGTAACACTGATTGTAAAAAGAAGGATATTATTTGGTATGGTGCTCTAGCATAAAACATGCTGTTGATGAGTAGGTAACTTCAAGTTTTCCAGGAGTAAAAATTAAAAATATAGTACATGCAATTCAATTAAACAAGATCATAATGTAGTAGGTACTAACGACTTAACTAGTGATTAGTTCAGTATGAGAGAGGCTATGAAAGGGTTGTTGGAAGAAATGAGAGTGAAGAGTGAGAAAGTGAAAATTGTAAGTATGTTACCTTGATATGATAAAAATGAATTAAGAAGAAGGGCTATGATGGCAAATGATTCGATGTGTAGACTGTATAGAAGAAATGGATGGCAGTTTTTGGATGTGTGGAATGAGTTTGAGGAAGATTGGATTTATTGTATAAGAACGACAACCTACACTTGAATGTGTTTGGTATTAGGAGTCTTGAAAACTAATAATTGGTATGAGACCTAACACTGAGTCTGGCAAACTAAATTATAATGGGAGGAATGGTGAGAATCTGTGAGTGTAAGAGTGACAATGTTATGTAACTGTGTTAATGACAGGAATGGGTGTTATCCAGGAAATGATTATGAGGAGAGAACAAATTCAATTTTGTGTTCACCCAGTTTGGACTCATCAAACGTGTTCAAAGATGTCTGCATATAAAAGGCTCTAGAGAAGAACAGAGCTCTGCAAGTTTCAACTACAGACAAGAGTGTACAAAAGAACATGCAGGTAGCTTATTATGTCTGTACACAAATGCTAAGAGTATCAGAAACAAAGGGGTAGAGTTTATTGCCTTGGTCATTGTGTTGGGACCTCATATTGTAAGCATTAGTAAGAAGGCCTGGCTATCAGAATCAGACATACATACTAACAGGTATTGGGTGTAAAGGGTACCTCATTTTTTAGGAAGATAGACAGGATAGGAGAGGAGGGAGCATGCTGCTAATGATATCAGATGACTTGAATCCAGTTAGTGTTGAGAACTATTATTGTAATACTAATAACAGTTTTTCATATGGCAGTGAGTTTGAAGCCATCTGTTATGAGGTGGAATCTAGCAAGATCAAATGCATAGTGGGGTGCTGTTAAGACCTGGTGGATTGGTTGCTAGTGATGAAGAAATGCATCACCAAATAAAGACAATTGGTGCAAAAAGAGTAATCATAATGGGAAACTTTAATATTGTAAACATTGATTGGGTAGCAGTAAAATCTCATGAAAAAAAAATGAAAATTGAATTTATTGAGCTGTTGCAGGACAACTTGTTGGATTTGATTATATTGTCAGAGGGTGTTTCAGTATAGATGTAACTTCTACCGTCAGGTGGTGACATTAGTCATGTGGTACTCACCTCAGAAGTGGCTAAGATTATAAATGCTCTATTCAGAAAAGGTTATGTGCTGAACTATAAGCAAGAAATTATGAACAACTGAGGAGTATACTTGGTTCAACACAATGGTATTGGTTGCTGGATGGAAAGAATATCGACAATATGCATGGGAAGCATTTAAAAAATATTTAAATGATGCCATATCAGAATGTGTCCCGAGAGTTCAAAGAATATATAAGGTAGGGTCAAACGAATATGTAATCTTATCAAGCAAGAGATTTGTAAGTAAAGAATGATGTGGAAGGAATACTGTGTGCATAAGGATGATGTCCATTATGAAAATTATAAGCAGCAAGCTAGAATAGTCGCAAGTGTTGTATGGAAAGCTAAATCTGAGTATGAAAAGCAACTGGCTCTGCAAGCTAAAGACAACCCCCAAAGAATCCTATTGTTATGCTGCAAGGAAAAGAAAGAAAGAATACAAAATAATAACTCTACTGAATGCAGATGGTGTGAGGGTGACAGATGAAGAAGAAGTTGTTCAACTAATTAGTGCCCATTTTGCTAAAAGCTATCAGCCTGGTGTATGCAACATTGAGCTCACTGCTACCTCTTCACTGGAAGAAGAATCTCAGGTGTATGAGGAGGAGGTATTAGAGCAGTAGCACAAACTGAATGAGAATTCAGCAATAGGAACTGATGGGATATCAGCACTGGTGCTAAAAGAGTGTTCAGCTGAACTGGCTATTCCTTTGATCAGGCTATATAATTTGGGGCTCAGAAAAGGGAAGATTCTGCAGAAGTGGAAAAAAGGTATGGTAATACCATTGTCAAAGGTTGCTGCAAAGATCAGTGTAGCCAATTATCAACCAGTCAGTATCTTAGTGGAGGTGAAGATTTTGAAAAAAAGTTGGTTAGGGCTTGCATTCAGAAATGGATTGACAGAGAATCTCTACTTTGCAATGAACAGCATGGGTGTATTAAGGGAAGGTCATGTTTTAGCAACTTGCTTACATTCTAAAATAATAATACTATTGAGCTAGACAAGGGTAATGGATACCATGATATTTTTGGATTTTGCTAAGGCTTTTAACACAATACAGCATGGAAGACTGTTGCAAAAACTGGAGTATATGGGTTTGGATTATAAAATATTAGCATGGATAAGGCGATGGCTGACTAACAGATGTCAGTCAGCCATCCTGCAAGATTTATGGTAACCAGTAGTGTACTACAAGGATCATTTCTTGGTCCACTGTTATTCAATCTGTACATTAATGACATTGGAATGGTTTGACAGGCGATATACATCTATGCACTGATGATGTAAAGATAGGTAGGGTAATCAGGAATGTGACTGATATGTAGTATTTGAAGAATGATTTGAATAGGCTAGAATTATGGGCATAAGAAACTGGTCTCCTGGTTTCCATTGTGATTCTGATACAGTGCAGAGAGTGCAAAAGAGAGTGTTAAAAATTATATCAGGATTGAGGAATACTGAATATGAAGACAGATTGAGAATTTGTAGGTTGTAGACACTAGTAAACAGTAGAAAGAGGGAGTGATATGATTGAGACTTAAACTTCTGAAAGGGTCATACAGGATTTCAGTTGATGGAATTTTTCATTTTATGGAGGGTGGTGAAAGGACAAGAGAGAGAGCATCCTTGGAAGCTGAGAATGAATGCTGTCAAGAAGGGAATGAGGTCTAGATTATTTTTTCTCTCATAGAGTGGTGCATGATTGAAGTGGATTGTCATTGGATATTGTTTGTGCAAGCGGTGTGAATGAATTCAAGAACAAAAGTGATAGCTGGTGTATGTAGTATGAACTCCCTTGATGAGTCCCTGACTCCCTGGAGGTCTCTCTTAATAATAATAACAACAACAACAACAACATAAATGAATGAATTTTTGTATTAGTTTCAGTTAGAAGTTTTAATTGTCTGTGTGTTAAGTCTTAAGTGCTGTGAGGACATCATGTAGGAGGTTTAATGGAATATTTACAGCACTAGGAAAGGATTAAAAATTAATTTTAATACTTCCAATATTTCATCTCGATAACTGAGACATCTTCAAGGATTACTAATAATGCTTATAACACAGACACACACACAAAGACAACACAATACTAAATAAAACACATGAATGACTAAAATCTTATCAAGGTGGTGCACCCTCTATGGGTGTTTGTAGATTGCCTAGGATATAAAGTGGGACCTCCGACACTTATTGTTTCCCAAATTTTAGGAAATTTTATGCATCAGTGTTTATTTAAATTCAGTTGATTTCTGAGTGCTGCTGCAGATTTAAAAACAGTCTTTCCTTTTTAAATTTACTATGGTGGAGCATAGTGGTTTTCTTCCAGGAGATCTTGTGGGTTATATCCAATACATGGTCTACAAGGCCAGATTGATCATAGTTGTGATTGCATGCAGATGTATGATTTGTGTTCTTCTAAATGGTTGGTCACTAATTTACCTGTCTGTCCGAAGTAAGCCAACTTGCAGGAAAGGGTACTTTATATACTCCAGGCAGCAAGAGAGGAGGGAGCCGATCTTTGGTGGAATGAATGAGGGTAGCAAGTTTCTGGTGGGGCTTAAAAGCTGTGTAGAGGTTATGCTTTTTTTTTTTTAAAGCCCTGGCTATTTTTGCTGATGTGCCACAGATATAGGAGATCGTGATGACATTGCTGAAATCCTTCTGATGGAATGGTGGAGTTTTAATAATGCGATATTGTTGAGAAGAGTGGTGGGGAAGAAGTTTGTGAATGTATCTGCCTTTTTTGAGTGGGTTTTCTATACACAATGAAAGAAAGGTTGCCATTTGGAAGGCTGTTACTAAGTTGTCTAGGAAGGGTAAACTATTGTTATTTTCCTTTTCCATCATGAACTGGATTCTTGGATGTAGATAATTGAGGTGACTGAGAAAGGAGTCCGATGTGTCTGGGCTATGAGGCCAAATTATTATTATTATTATTATTCAGGCCTCCATGGAATCAAGAGACTCATCATTGGAGGACCTTCCTAGGAAACACAAAGTATATCATACCACTCATTGACCAGTCTTGCTCTCACCACTCTATCAGGCAATGCATTCCATGGTTCAACCACCCTCCACGCAAAGAAACCACTCCTCACCCTCTTGCTCACAGCTTCCTTTCTTAACTTCCAGGGATGGCCCCCTTTTCATCACTCCTTCCCGTTCTACCAAGTGAAAGAACTTCCCAGTGTCAACTGTTGAACTCTGAATGGTCTTGTGACTTCGTTTCAAGAGATCATGCAGATTTAAACAAGTACAACTTAGCATATTGAATTGTTCATAGTAGAAAATACTTGCATTTAGTAAAATTCAGATAATATTGTGTTTAAAGTGTAAAATATTAAGATAATAAAATATAACACTTAGAAAGTATCAGTTTAGAAAATTATAAAGATGCATAACAGATTTGGAATTATATTATGTTATTTAGAAGTTTTTCTTTGTGAATTATAACTCAAGATTTAGTATAGTACACTGTAACTAAAATTAACTTAAATATTCTACTGAGCTAAATGTAAGAACGGGTCCAAAGGTTTGGTACAGTTAGTGTGAGTGCCTGAGGCTGTGTGATACTAGGAGCAGGTGTGCATAATAACAGTCACGTGATTGATTTCCTGCTGCAGAAAAAAGTGCTGACATCATTCCGAGTACAAGACTAACATAGTGCCGCACAAGGTGTTTCAGGAGAGGATAGGGACACTATGTGATGCGTAATATAAGGGATCGCAGGAGGAGGAACAAGGCTTTTTTCCCCGGGATTTCGTGGTCGTAAGAAGAAGGTTGAGGTAGCTGGTTCCAGGCAGAATGGCGGACGAGTATGCGTGGCAGCGGGAAGTTTGAATCGAGCAATTCCTGAATCTATGGATGGAGTTTCCAGCGCGACGCAGCAACCATTTTAATTATAAGCGGGCACTGAGTTGTCGATGTTCCTGTGAAGTCCTCAGATAACGAAGATAGCCACTGTGCGTATTGGGGATAGCCACTTAGCAGAAATATAACGCCGCACGTTGTCCAAACAAAGAATCGAACCTCGGGTACCTCCACAACAGTATCAGCCAGTGGACCCATTCCGAAATCAAGTGAAGGTAATGTAGACGTTTTATTATTTGTGTTATTGGAAGCCTGTGAGTGAGTGTCGAATTTTAGATGCAAGAGACTTGATAAAGCAAAACAATATCAACTAGTGAACTTTCAAGTAATTGTTCTATTAGGCTGTAGCCTGACATCGAGATTGTTAAGAGGAGTTTGATAAAGTCGGAGAAAAGAATTGTGAACCTAAATTTTAATGTTAATATGACGGATTGTCCTCAGAATTATTTGAAGGAATTGTTATGAGTAAATGTATTAATAACGATTAAGATTAGGCAATTTACTAGAAATAAGATTTTGCATGCTTGGGATATCCCTAAATGAAACCAGTTTTCCTAACTTAGTATTTGTATATGATTGTAATCTTAACTAGAGTGAATTTATGTAATTATTTAGTGTATATTGAAGTTGTAGAATAAATATGTATTCTTTTTCCAAACTGAGTCTTGCCTGATTAAGAATGTCAACTCACCACTCTAAAATTACGTACTTGTCGCAGGAGGGTAAAGTTAAAGTGAGAAATTTTGGCCACGACTGACTGAAGGAGTTAACAGATAGTTACATATTCTGGGTTATTGGAAGTATCTCCCTGAGTAGTATAATTTGTTATTATAGAGCATAAACTGGCACAGTCTTTAAATTAAATAAATGTGTTTATGCTTGAAAAGGAGATAGAGTCAAGAATCCAGGTTCGTACTTAGAGTAATTGATTTGTGCGTTTGAAAGGTGTGACATAAGTAAATTTGCATATATAACGACACAACACAACCCTATAACTGCCTCCCAACAGTTTAAAAGTCTCGATCATATCACCTCTCCTTGTATTCACCAAACTCTGCAGTCCACATTCTCTCAGCCAATCCTCATAACTAATATTGTAGAGACCTGAAACATCTTTGTTATCTGCCTCTGTACCCTTTCCACAGTTAATTTATCCCCTTCAAATCCTGGGGACCAAATTTGAGAACAATAGTCTAACTGTGGTCTGATCAGAGTCTTATACAACAGAATGATAACTCTTTTATCTCTGCAGCTCAGCGTCCTTCTCAGTATTGCAGCAATCCTCTGGGTTACTTTCACCACCTTTCCAATATGCTTCCTGAATTTCAGTTTTCTATCAATCATCACTCCCAGATCTCTTGTCCTCCCCCCCCCACTTCCTTCAGTACAGCTCTTCCAATTGAGTATGCAGCCTCCCATCGATGTATTCCAGACTTCAAGAACTTACATTTTGCTTCATTAAACCAATACCCCCATTCTTTTGCCCATCTGTCAAATTTATTCAAATCCTCTTGCAGGGCTGCCACATCTGCACTATTACTAATAACCCTCCCCCAGCTTCACATCTTCGGCAAACAACTGAATATCCCCTTGCAATCCATTGACAATGTCATTGATATAAAGGTTAAACAATGCAGGTCCCAGTACTGAGCCCTGTGCAGCCCCACTTGTAACCTTCTGCCTCCTTGAAACTGCCCCACCATACACTATTCTCTGATACCTATCAGACAGCCAATCCTGAACCAGTTGACCAACCTGACATCCAAACCCATGTACTGTAACTTAAATATCAGCTTATCATGTGGTACCCTCATCAACTGTTCTTGTCACTTTATTATAAAAGGCAATCATATTACCAAAGCAAGAGCGCCCCTTAAAAAATCCATGTTGATTCTCACAGATAACATTACCTTCATCTGCCCAATGCTGTATATGGTTCCTCATTAATTTCTCCAAGACCTTAACAACTACAATAGAGAACATATCATCTACATATCTTACTAGATAGAAGGTTTAAGAGGGCTGAGCGTATTACTTTTTTTCAAAATTTTCCATGTAAAAATTGGCAAGATGGGGTTGAGAGTGGAGGGGGGAGGAACCCATAGCAGTTCTCTCTATCTGTTCGTAAATTTTGTTTTTCCAAGAAAAATAACCAGAATTGATGCAAAGGAAAGAGATCTAAGATATCAGAAGGAAAAACGTTTTTTAAGAATGCTAAGGTGTCGTATAAGGGAATATTGGTAAACGGTTAGGTGATGTGAAATCTTACCAATACATCTATATTATTTAAAGTTAGATTTTCAATCAAGGTTTTAAAATGGATAGAGTTTTTTTATATAGGATGTGGTAAGTCCATTGAGGGTGGGGTAAGAGAGTTAGCCAGCTGTTTTGACAATTCGTAGCATGGAGCATCAGTGGCATCCACTATAGGTCTTGTGTGTGGGGGGGGGAATTAGGTTTCTGAATTATAGGTAAACCATATATCCGAGGGGAAAGAGAACCAAAGGGTTTGAGTTTTTTTGTAATGTCCTGTGACCTGGAAGATACTTTTTAAGTAAGTTTTTTAACTTGTGTTTTTGTAGGATCATTATCTAATGAGTGCGATGTAGGTAGCACGATCTCTGAGAATAATATCCATTTTTCGATTATATTGCATGGCATTACCCTTATCTGTGAGAGCAGCAAGTTGACCAGAAGATAAATGACCTTTTGGAGGTGACTACTGGTAGAGGATATTGACAACGTCGAGTCTGATGTTATTAGATATTTCCGGAGCTAAGCAACAGATTCCGTGTTCTATGTTGTACATTATGTCTAGCAACAGCACTTCTTTCGGTGTGACTGCAGAATTGTGGTCAAGGCTTAGGGCACTGACAGCATCTTCGTTGAGAGTTTTCGAAGAAAGATTCACTGCTGCGTGGAGCAGTTGAATTTGCGGTTGTGATTTAGATTTACACAGAATTTAATACTTTTTGATGTGCTTATTTTTTAGTTTTAGGAATTCTTTTTGTATGGATGCTTCTGAGATGTCCATGAGAATGGACCGAAGTTCAGCGGTGAGGATTTTTTAAAAAAGTATAACCTCCACACAACTTTTAAGCCCCCACCGGAAACTTGCTATCCTTATCCATTCCACCAAAGATCAGCTCTCTCTCCTCTCTCAGTGCCTGGAGTACATAAATATCTTGTTTCTATAAGTTGGCTTACTTCAGATAGACAGGTAGATTAGTGACCATCCATTTAGAACACAAATCATACATCTGCAATCACGACTATAGTCAATCTGGCCTTGCAGACCATGTATTGGATATAACCCACAGGATCTCCTGGAAGAATACTACCATCCTCCACGATAGTAAATTTAAATAGGAGAGACTATTTTTAGAATCTACAAAGGCACTCAGAAATCAACCAAACTTAAATAAATACAGATGCATAAAACTTCCCAAAATTTGGGAAACAATAATTGTTAGAGGTCCCACTTTACATCCTAGGCCACCTACAAATGCCCATAGAGGGCAACCACCTAGATAGGACTTGTCACTCGCATGTTTCATTTTGTATTGTGTTGTCTTTGTGTGTGTGTCACAGGAGTATGTGTAATCCCTGAAGATGTCTCAGTTATTGAGAACAAAATATTGGAAGCATTAAAATTAGTCTTTAATCCTTTCTTAGTGCTGTAAATATTCCATTAAACCTCCAACATGAATTTTAATTCTGTGAGAGACAATGGGAGAATAGGAGGTCATCCCTGGAAGCATATAAAGGTCATGTGCATGTGAACATGAGAAGGTTTTCTGCATGGAGAGTAGTGAATGAATAGAATGCATAAAATTAGTAGGTGATGTAGGTGAGTAAACCAATGCTAATTGTGTTCAGGGCAAGGTATGCTAATTGTGTTCAAGGCAAGGTATATGATATGCTTGTGTTGAGGCTTAAGTGCTGTGAAGAATTCATGTTAGAGGTTTAATGGAATATTAACAGCACTGAGAAAGGATTAAAACTAATTTTAATACTTCCAATGTTTCGTCTCCGTCACAGAGACATCTTCGGGGATTACAAAAACTTTTTGTAACAACACACACACACAAATACAATACAAAGTGAAACTAAAGTCCTATCTAGATGGTGCACTCTCAATGGGCATTTGCAGGTGGCCTGGGATGTAAAGAGAGATCTCTGATAATTAAAGTTTCCCGAATTTTGGGAAGTTTAATGCAACTGTATTTGTTTAAATTAGGTGATTCCTGAGTGCAAATGCAGATTCAAAGACTAGTCTTTCTTTTTTGAATTTACTATGGTGAAGCATGGTAGTTTTTTTCCAGGAGATCCTGTGGGATGTATCCAAAACATGGTCTGCAAGGCCGGACTGACTAGTCAGTCCTGAATTAGGAATCAACCTAATTTAACAAATACGGTTGCATTAAACTTCCCAAAATTTGTGAAATTTTAATTATCAGAGATCCCTCTTTACATCCCAGGCCACCTGCAAGAGGGCGCACCACCTAGATAGGAGGTGTGTATGTTGTTACAAAACGTTTGTGTAATCCCCAAAGATGTCTCTGTGACGGAGACGAAATATTGGAAGTATTAAAATTAGTTTTAATCCTTTCTCAGTGCTGTTAATATTACTAGTATACTAAAAGTTTATTTCTTTTTTCAAAATTATTTACATTGTTGGATTAATTAAAAATATTTGTGTAAGAACAAAAAAAAATTAATATAATTTTTTTTAATTCATAGTTCAGACTGGACAATAGAAAACCTTTTAATTAAGTGGAATCTCACCTGCATCAATGTACCAGTTGAAAACTTTGGTGCAGATACTTCCAGTGTAGCAGAATCCAATCTTCCTGGACCTCATACGATACATTTACTGATTATTGGACTAAGTGATTCTTCTAAAGATTGTGCTACTGTGAGGTGAAATTTAGCTTCCACAGAATGACAGTTGAAATGTCACTGAAAGCCATGTTTTGATAGTTTTGCTTGCATTTGGAATTAATTAATAACCAATGAAAAACTTTGAAACTAAAATGGTGGTTAATATTTATGTATCATCATATATTATATGAAATATTACATACAAGGAGGGGGGGCTGAAATGTTCTGATAAACACCTAGAACAAAAATTATATTAAAGCAACTAATATAACCACAAGAAAGAACTTATCTTAAAATCCTTTAATCCCCATGTTTCATCAGTAATTTGTAATAATTTGTTCTTTTTCTTTTAGGATATATTAAGAAGAACATTTCAGATGTTTTGATGAAACTGAAAAACACAGAGATGTAGGCTGTCATGACGTTTTTCATGCTGCAAGAAAAGTCTGCAACTGAGATTCACCAAACTTTAGGGGGCTGTGCCCTAGCATATCCAACAGTTGTCAGATGGGTGGCCAAGTTTAAAACTGAGCATCCTAAGGCAACAGATGCCCTCAGGGCAGGAAGACCTTCCACAACAATCACACCTGGAAACTGCTATGCAGTGTATGCCATAATCCTTGATGATAGATGAATGCGAGCTAAAAACATTGCAAAGACTCTGGGAATATCCAGGGAATGAGTTGGAGTCATTAATCACCAACATCCGGACATATCAGAAGCTCTCAGCAAAGTGGGTCCCCAAACGTTCGAATGCTGACGAAAAAAAGAGAACTTGCTGTCATTTCGAGGAATTTTGGGTCATTTTGAGAAATCAGGTGCAAATTTTTTTTGGCTTATATTGTGACTGTTAATGAAACATGGCTTCATCACTATGACCTATATGCCAAACAACAGTCAATGGAGTGGATACACAAAGGTTCTCCATGGCAAAAGAAGTTCCGAACCCAAACGTCAGCATGGAAGGTTCTTGCCATTGTCTTTTGGGACATAGATGGTGTAATCCTTACCAAGTACCTCAAAAAAGGTGAAACTGTTACAGCAGCAGTTTATTCAACGGCTGTGAAAGAAATGAAGGAGGTACTGAAGGAAAAATGCCATGGAAAACTAAGCAGAAGCATGTTGCTTTTGCAGGACAATGCTCTTGCTCTCACTGCTGATGAAACCCAACAGACAATACCGAACTTGGGCTTTTAATGTCTGCCTCACCCACCCTATTTGCCAGACCTGGCCTTAAAGAAACACTTGAAAGGAGCAAAATGTACCACAGATGATGAAGTCATATCTGCAGCTGAGGACTGGTTTACAAATGATACAGCAGCATTGTAATAAGTGTATAACACTTCATGGGGAATAAGTAAAATAATGTGTAAGTTACATGGTTCTATCTCAATTCCTTCATGGTGATTATCAAAACTTTTCAGCACACCCACGTATATCATATTTCATCAGTATAATATTAATATTATACTGATTATTTAATAGTGATTAAATTAAATACTGTTACTATTTTTATACCTTTTTTAGTTTCCTTCATAATATGTGATGATCCTTTTTTTTTATTATTGCTGATGTGGCAACATAAAATCCAATACCATTTTCTTTTTCTGCAGATAATCCAGTCTGAATTTTATTTTATAGGATTATTGTGCAAAGAATGTTGTAGTTAAAATGAAATGAATTTTTTGAAAAAATACTGTTACTATTTTTATACCTTTTTTAGTATCCTTCATAATATATGATGATCCTTTTTTTTATTATTGCTGATGTGGCAACATAAAATCCAATTCCATTTTCTTTTTCTGCAGATAATCCAGTCTGAATTTTATTTTATAGGATTATTGTGCAAAGAATGTTGTAGTTAAAATGAAAGTTATGAATTTACTGACTTGTGGAATTAAGCTGTTTATGCTGGGATATGTTTGTTAGATTTTTGTTGTCCATATGCATGTTATTCCTCCACTCTGAGGGGATGGATTTTATTGATATTTGGATCTAATTTCAACTTTTAAAGTCATCTTAATTTTGTCATCCAAATTGGTTTAAATTGGTTATTTTTATTGTCAAAATTTAGCATAATGTTATTATAATTCTCATCATCATGAGAACTTTCATGCAGCAAGAGCTCATTGCAAGAAATTTGTTTTAGAACCCACATAATCAGTTGTACTACAGCTTACAATAATTAACTGTCTACATGCTTCCTGTCCTCTTAGATAATGAATTCTATGTGCCCACCACTACTCTCCATGCAAAAAAAAAAAAAAAAAAAAACTACTTCTCACTTCTATAGACAGCTTCCAAGGATTTCCCTCTTCCCTGTGTCTATATGCCAAATACTCCTCAACTTATCTGTGTCAGTCTTCTCTTTGCCAAACTTTACGAAATACGTTTTCTCAGTCTGTTCTCGTAAGTTGATATTTCTGTCATCATGCCCTTTCTAACATTTCTTCATTCCATTTGAAATCCAGATAACTAGATTTTTCACAATAGTCCACATATATGATCCTGGTTTTGTACAGTGGAAGTACCACTCCGTTACTCCTGGGCTATGTACTACTCATTATTGCAAAAAAAAATTTCATTAGTAATATTTTACAACTTTCTGTCTGAAGTTCTAGTCTTCTCTAATGTTCTGATTTCCTGTTTCTTTTTTTTTTTTTTAATGCTGCCTATAACTTGATTTTCAGTTTTTGTTTGTTTGCCCTAGTCATCTGTTTCACTCAATATTATTGTCAGTCAGTATTGACATTGTCCTGTTGGAAATTGGGTCTGATCCATCTAGGATGTGAAGAACCTTTATTATTGCTTTTCAACTGAAAAACACTAATAAAAACAGGTCTCATATGGAGGTAGAAGGGTTTTTCATGCTGCATAAGAGACAATCCAGCTAGAAACCACTAGAAACACAGCTAGAAACCATTCCACTCCAACTGGCTGGAATGATGTTAATATATGTCTATAGTAGTATAATATATGTATATAGTATATAGTAGACAACACAAATATATATAATAGACACATATATATATATATAACACAAATATATATATATAACAACACAAAATATATAGTAGACAACACTATAATATATGTATATAGTAGACAACACAAATAATAGGACTCTAGCGTTGATGTATAATTTTTTATTTTTTATTTTTAATTAGAATTTTTTTTTCCCACCAGAGGTCAGGCCAGCAATTGTGGTAGCGGTTGGTCAGTGTCTTTAACGAACCAGTTTGATTGTAGTATAGCTTGTTTCTTGTGTATATTTGTATACACATTCTTGTGTATATGTGTACGCTCCAGAAGATGACCTTGACATAAAGGTCGAAACGTCGAATTGTAGATTTTAGTTATATTAAACTAAAGTTTTTATTCAAACACGGTAGTTGTCTCCATAATTTTCAAAAATGCATTCGGATCACCGTGCAAGCCTAAAAGAAAGGATTCAGATCATCCATGGAAATGATACCCACAAGCGCTGCAATCGCTATGGTAAGCTAAAAATTCGTATTTCTCTCTTGATCAATCGGCTGGCCTTTTTAAAAAGATGCAGAGACAATAACCTTATTCCGATCTGCATCAGGCTAAAAAAGAAATTTACGTCCGCTAAGGCATTCCGTATCTATGATTGCACAGAAAAAGCAATGCTTAGAGAACAAATTCAAACAGCCCACCAAAACCTAGCTACAACACAGAATCTGGTTTCTAAATTACAATCAGAACTATCGAACTATGTTAATCCAGACATTCTACAAACACTTGAAGGAATTACCGACAATTCGGCCAAGCATACCCTGGAAAAGAATAAAGAAAAACTCGAGAAAAAATTCCACAGTTTGAAACAACGGCAAAATATGGCGGCGAATCACAGGAATCCATCCAATCAGAGGACTTCCTCCTCTAGAAACAACAATGAACAACAAACAAGGGAGACAAGGAGCGACCAACCACCAACAAGCAAGAACCATGTGATTAACCTATCAAGCCACACCCTGAACAATGGCGAACTTACGCTACTGAATAAAGGACTGAACTACGCAATAACACCGAAAAAGGTAAACAAATTGGATTTTATCTACCACATTGAAAGAGGCATCAGATCCCCTTAACAATATAGCAGATAAAATACAACTAGAAACCAGTAATGTCCTAAATACCAAGAAAACCATACAGAACAATCTGACTAAAACAGAATTAGCAGCAATTAAATCATTAAAAGCCAAACAAAACATAATAATAACGAAAGCGGATAAAGGCAGTGTCACTGTTGTCCTTGACAGGTCAACATACATATTGCAAATGAACCAACTAGTAGCCGATAGTAGCCGATAACAACACATATAAAATGGTAAATTATAACCCAACAAAAAGAATAAAGGATAAAACAGAAAAACTACTAAAGTCCATCACTTCTTGGCCACCAGACACGGTTAAAAAACTCAAACCCCACTACGCCCGACCCCCCAGAATATATGGGGTTCCGAAAATACACAAACAAAATGTGCCCCTTCGACCAATCGTGGAAGGAATAGACAGTCCCAATTACCACCTAGCCAAGAAATTAGCGGCAACACTCAAGGAGTTGGTAGGTCATTCCCTCTCCTACATAAAAAACACACAACACTTTATAAACAAAATCAAAAACATAACACTCGACAAAGACGACTTATTAGTCAGTTTTGACGTTTCTGCCCTTTTCACTAATGTCCCCATCAATGACACAATTCTCCTACTACAGAACAAATTTCCGCCCGACGTTACGGCCCTCTTTGCCCACATACTAAAGTTTGGTTACTTCGTGTGGCAAAACAAATTCTACCTACAAAAGGAAGGTACAGCCATGGGCTCGCCATTATCCCCCCCCCCCCTTCCAATTACTAACTTCTACATGGAAACCTTTGAGCAAAGGGCTCTTGATTCCGCCACGCTACGACTGACAGTCTGGCTCAGATACGTCGACGACGTGTTCGCGATCTGGCCGCACGGGCGACAAACGTTAAACACATTCCTCAGCCACCTAAACAAACAACACGAACGCATACAATTTACCATCGAAATCGAAAACCAAAATTCGCTCCCATTCCTAGACACACTAGTTACCCGTCTTCTTCAGGCAGTCTATCCTTCACGGTCTACCGAAAACTGACACACATTGGCCAATACATACATGTGAATTCATACCACCACCCATCACAAAAATATGGAGTCATTAACACCCTTAAAAACAGAGCCACAACTATTTGCTCTAACCAACAAGCCCTGAAACAAGAACTAAAAATCATTAGTGACACATTCATAAATAATGGCTATAACAAAAATACCATTAATAAAATTCTCTATAAAACTACAACAAAAACGAATCAAGATTAAAGTAAAAATATAACCATCCCATACATTAAAGGGTTATCAGAAAAAATCAACAGAATCCTACAACATTATAACCTCAATGCCACCTTTAAACCACCCACTAAACTTAAAACCATATTCAGCTCCTCTAAGGATCCTCTCCTCCCATTAGCACATCCTGGAGTCTATTGCATCTGCTGCACCTGTAACTAACCGTACATTGGTGAAACAGGGTGGACAATCCCTATACGCAAGAAAGAACACATTAGACACATCAAATATAACCATTATGGTGAAGCAGGCCTCTCAGACCATGCACCTAACACCTTACACCAAATCAACTGGAAAAGCACCTGCTCCTTACACCGCACAAAAACCTGGTACGAAAGAAAATTTAAGGAATCCTGCGAAATCCTGATAAAACCACCCAAATATCAGTAACAAAGATGGTATGAAAATTCCAAGGATCTGGATGGCACACATTCAGCCAACCTAATATGAAAGATTCAACATAAGTCAGGACTCTAGCCAATCCGCTAGTATTAGAAACCATTCCACTCCAACTGGCTGGAATGATGTTAATATATGTATATAGTAGACAACACAAATAATAGGGCTCTAGCGTTGATGTATAATTTTTTATTTTTTATTTTTTATTTTATTTTATTTTTTTTTTTTTTCCCCACCAGAGGTCAGGCCAACAATTGTGGTAGCAGTTGGTCAGTGTCTTTAACAAACCAGTTTGATTGTAGTATAGCTTGTTTCTTGTGTATATTTGTATGCTCCAGAAGATGACCTTGACATAAAGGTCGAAACGTCGAATTGTAGAGTTTTTATTCAAACACGGTAGTTGTCTCCATAATTTTCAAAAATGCATTCGGATCACTGTGCAAGCCTAAAAGAAAGGACTAGCCTCATAACTTTAGTTGCTTTGGCCATAACCTTAAATAACCAGTTCCATCACTTTTCTGTAATGACTAAATATCACATACTTTTTAACTCACTACAAAACACTAATAAGTTCTTGTCCTTCACACTCTTTGTCTAAGCATTGATCATAATCACTTACCTTTTATATTTTCAGACTATTCTCTTGGTTCTTAAACTTGCACGTGCTTGTTTTGTTCCCACCCCACAGCCCAGGAGTCAAGGCCACTGTTTTATCTCTTCCTCTCTCTCTCAAACTGGGATAGAGAAGATGGCATCCTCAGTTGCAATGGCAAAAATCCAAAACTCTTGATCCTGACATTGCATGGTTCACGTAACATGTTGTTTAAACAGATGAATAAAGGGAACATATACTTTTGGCCACAAAAGTCATCTAAAAGTTTTCTAGCCTTCAATTTATAGTCAACATTTTGCAACATTTTTCTAGTCAACTTTATAAAGCACAGTAATCTTTTATTTAAAGAGTTTAATTTGATAATCTCTTGAATGTAATTAGCATTGCATTTTATTGCATGAATGCTATTTGTAATTTATAGTTAAGAGGTCATCCTATTTTTTAGGTTTCTATTATTATGTTAATTAATTCATAATCTATATTTCATTCAGCATTAAGAGAACATACATAATTTACAGACATATTGTGGTCTGTAGCCTTTACTCTAATGAAAACAGTCTTAAGTCTTCAAATTAGCAAAAACTTCATTCTAGAAAAGTACCAACTTAAAATCTGCCTGTCAGATTTTAAGTTGGTACTTTTTAGCAAGCATAAGAAACTTTATTTGCATTTCCATGTTATGTGAATAAACTACTACTCTTTAATCATCAAAAAGTAAGCCATTTATATATATATATATATATTATTGAATCTGCATATCCTTGGTAATTCCTGATGTAATGCTTACTAGCTTGCTCCAACCCTGCATAATAACAATGTAAAATGAAATCCAGAAAGAATATTCATAGGAAAATCATCTGCCTTTGTAAAAAAAAACAGTTTTACAAATGAGAGAGAAAGAAATGTAAATAAAACATTTGAGAGATCTTGTTTTGCATTCAGCGAATTATGTTGTTTGTTGTTTTTTTTTCTTTAACAAAATTCATTTTCCATGTCTGTTATGTTAAAAACACATACACACACATATATATGGGGGGTAGACGATATTAGATTATTAAATAATAACAGAAGATAATATTATATATGTGTGTGTGGGTATATATATATATATATATATATATATATATATATACACACACATATATCAGTGGTGTCGCTTGCCATTTCAGTCAGGTGTGCTGTCGTGGCTTATGCAACCCGCTCTACAAAATTCACGTCAGTTTGACCATATGATTACATTTTTATCAGTGTACAAAAGTTTTTAGAGTATATAACACATCAGTGCTCATCTTAATTGGTCTAATGCAATTAATCATTGGATAACTTTGAATACTTTAATTTATCAAATAATTGTAACTAAATCTGCACAGAGTCGGGGGGGGGGGGGGCAATGTGGTGGTTTTTAGATACTGTATATTAGAAAACAATAATGAAGGAAAATGCTATATTTGGTTGGTATATTTGAATTATTCAAAGGTGTAAAATTTGGAAGAGGAGGATGAGGCTTACTATATCCTTCGACTACAGTACTGTTCCCATTGTAAATATGGACAAAAAAGTTATAAATTTATCGAAAATTATATATTAAAAACTTGTCTAGTTCACGTCAGTTCACACTTTACGTATGCAAAACAGATGAAACTTAGAAGACAAAACAGCAACTCATGACAAATGACAACGATCAATTGGATTTCTTGACACAATAACTAATCACAGCATCTAGGTGCTATTGTCTCAGAGCTCACTCTGCCTCGCCTTCTGAGCAGTTTAAAACTGCTAGAAAGATAAGAATTTGACCTGCTGTGCCATCTGTACATCTTTTCAAATTGCTTAAGGGTGTATGTATTTTCAATGCATATCTGAGCTATTAATGCGAATATGATGCAATGTTTATGTGTTGAAAAGTGTCCTCTTCGTGAAGCATTAGTATATTGTGTTTACTTTTAGGAATCATGTGAAGTCTGGAAACAATTAGTGGAGTCTTTAATGGGAATAAATGCAAAAATATAATATTGGTGATATTGGTATTCGCTGGATGAGTACCGCACACCTAGCACACCCAGAATATTTGCCCCTGATATATATATATATATATATATCATCATCAAATTCCTGCCATGTACCCTCAATGGGGTGTACAGGAAATTTTCATGATAGTACTACATGAAAAATTTACATCATTACTAACTTTCTATCTACAATTTTCCTCCAAATCAGTCTGTTACTTGTCAAGACTCCAACATTATCAGATCTTATATTTCTGTCTTCTAAGGCACATTGTACCATATCAATCCACCTATATCTTGATCTTCCTCTGGGTTGTTTTCCTGCCAACCTGGCAGAGAACACTCGTTTTGCTAATCTTTCCTTGCCCATTCTGTTTAAGTGACCATACCACCTGAGATTAGCTCTGCTAACACATTCCTGGATGCTGACAATATCAAGTTCTTTTCTAATATCCTCATTTTTAATATGATATTGCCGTTGATGCCATCTGTTTGCGCCTCTAATCTTTCTCAGGACTCTCATATCTGCGGTCTCTAGTCTAGTCTTAGTCTTATATATATGTGTGTGTGTGTGTGTGTGTGTGTGTATATATATATATATATGCAGGAAGTATTTTACCTTGGGTATAATAAATGTTAAAGATACCAAGCTATTTTAAACCTGGTTTTACTCCATTTCCCAAGTAAGCAAACAGACAAATAAGTCGAGTTTGCACCTGCACGTAATGCAAGTCTAGCTGACCCTGCAGGTAGTGCAAGACCAAGTAACTAATGGTAAAAGTAGAATAAGCTCTGATCACTAATCTTAATATTTACCCATAATGCAAAGCACATCTCCTGGAGGAGATGTATGATGCTTTGTATTAAAGGCAAGGGGCCACTACCCAGACCGGTTTCGACCTTTATTGAGGTCTCATCAGTGGGAGCCAGGCTAGAAATATCAAGATTTTAGTAATACAGAGCTTATAAGTATTTTACCAGAACAAGTTACCATAAGGTGTTTTAACCTTATTAAATAAAAATCTCAGGAGGAAATAAATGTTAAAGATACCAAGCTATGTATTGGAGTAAAACCAGGTTTAAAATAGCTTGGTATCTTTAACATTTATTAAACGGGTCTAAGTAGTGGCCCTTCCTATAATGCATAGCATTATACATGTCTGTAAGGATATGTGCATCGTATTAATATGAGATACTAAGGCAACTGATGTGGAGTCATTACCTTCTATATACAAGTAGCCCAGTTGTGAACTTCATGCATAAACTTTGTTTCCTTACACTTGGATAAAGGATTCAACCAAGAATATAATTACTTAGTATCTTTAATTTATAGTATAAGCAAGTGAAAAAACTTTCTACAGTGTTTCCTCTTTTCTTTTAACTTCTGATAGTCCAGTAATGTCCCAATTTATCTTGTTCGGTTCAATTTCAAGTTTTTGTATTCTATCCTGAGTTCCCAGTGTTCTTACATTATATGTTATTAAAGTTATAGAGTAGTATTTCCTTTTGTGGTATGAAATGTATTCGCATTCATGTATTGTATAAGCTTCATCTCAAAAATGGGAGAGATAAAAGTCTGCTATTAAACTATTGCTTGCACTTCAACCTCTCTAAATCAATGCAGAAGGTTATCATTAACTTCAAGTATTAAAAAAGTTGGATACATTATGAAAATTATGGATACAACTACTGTGTTAGAGTAAAACTTTAGTTTAATATAAACCAAAATATACACTTGACGTTTCAACCTTCACATGAAGGTCATCTTCTGGAGTATACATATGTATATACAAAGAAACAAGCTGCACTACAATCTACATGGCATGCTAAAGTTACTGATCAACCGTTAAAACTATCTGCCTGACCTCGGGTGCTAAAAAAAAAAAAACTCATACATCAAAGCTAGAGTCCTGTTATTATTATTATCTGTTAGGTTACAAAGTTAAATTAAGCTGGAGAGTAACATGTTCATACAGAAAATAATAGATAAATAAATAAACAGAAAATAAAATGACTTATATAAGTATACATATAAATTGCAAATGGTATGGACAGTGGCCAACAAAAAATTAAGAAATTGCTTAGACTCCTAAAGTCAGGATTTGCTGGAAACTAAGTGTGCCATCCAAATTCTTGGTATTTTTAAGTCCCCGTTATTATTAAGATTAGGGTGGTTAATCAAAATTTCACAGGCTTCTTTAAATTTCCGTTCATACCAAGTTTTTGTATGATGCAAAGAACAAGTACTTTTCCAATCAATTCGATGTAGGGTGTTATGAGTGTGATCTGAGAAGCCTGCTTCAACAAAATGATATTTAATGTGTCATTTGTGTTCTTTTTTTAACGGATAGGTATTGTATGTCTAGTTTCCCCAATATAAGCTAAGTTACAGGTGCAGTAGATGCAATGAACCCCAGGATGTGCCATTGGGAGTAGAGGATCCTCAGAGGAGTTGAATTTGTTTTTTTAATTTTAAAGCTGGTTTAAAAGTGGCATTAATATTATAATGATGTAGGATTCTGTTAATTTTTTTCTGATAACCCTTTAATGTATGGGGTTTTTATGGTTTACTAATCTATATTACTTTTTGATAAAGTTTTATGAAGAATTATATGAATAGTATTTTTGCTATATCCATTATTTATAAATGTATTGCTAATAATTTTTAATTCTTGTTTAAGAGCTTGTTCTTTTAGAGCAAATTATTATAGCTCTGTTTTGGAGTCAAAAATTTGATTCCAAATTTTTACGAAGGGTGGCGATAGTTAGCATGTATATATTGGCTGGTGTGTTAGGCCTACGGTAAACAGTGAAGGATGACTGCCTGAGGGAAGATGTGTGACTAGTGTATCCAGGAACAGGAGCAAGTTCTGATTTTCAGTTTCAATAGTAAATTGTATGCGCTCATGCTGTTTGTCCAGGTGGCTATGGAATGTGTTTAAAGTTCGGCGGCCGTGTGGTCAGATAACGAAAAAATCATGAACATATCTAAGCCAAACTGTAGGTTTTAGAGTAAAAGAATCAAGAGCACGTTGCTCAAAAGAAAGCTTCCATATAAAAATTTGGTGGGAGGGATGGTGGTGAGCCCATGGCCGTACCTTCTTTTTGTAGGTAAAATTTATTTTGCCACATGAAGTAACCAGAGCATAGTATGTGGACAAAGAGAGCCGTAATATCAGGTGAAAATTTGTTCTGTAGAAGAATTGTCAGTGATTGGGACATTTGTAATACATAATTTTGAAGAGAATACATAATTTTCATAATGTATTCTCATCACCTTGAAAGCATGAAAGAAAGGGGGAAAAAGTTGGATGTTGATAACATCCAACTTCTTGGAGTTAATTAATTACTACATGGAATACAATGCTCACTCCATGCAGACTTTACTTAACACTTTACTAGAAATTTCACTATATCTTAACTTAATTTTGAATTGTTTAATTAAATTAAACTTAATTTTAAATTAATGGAGTTAATTACTACATGGAATACATTGCTCACTCAGTGCAGACTTTACTTAACACTTTACTTTACTAGAAATTTCACTATATCTTAAGAGAAGTCAAACCTGGAAAAATTTGAAGAAAACTGAATAGGTTACTCTTGTTCGGTCTGCCTTCCATCACAGTTATGTTGCCAATTTTCACTTTTCAGATTTCTCTACCAGAGCTGCCTCATCCCATTGGACAAAGGTACAGTGTATGGTGTCTTTGTCCACTCTCTTCTTCGTATAAGAGGAAGAGAGTGGACATTAATGACTTCTCACTAACCTCAAATCCTGTCCATAATTTTACTAGTAGTAGCGCACTTTGTATTTTCCCCCCTTCATTTGACAAACTACTTTTGCTCAATCCAAGCTTCAAGATCCTTCATCATCAATATTTTTAGCACTGATTTCTTTGCCAAGATTACAAATCAACCAGGATAAAACTGAATATTTAAATATATGCAGAAATCACAATCAAGGGGAAAATGAACATTTTACCATTGATAACGAAAAATTTAAGTGCCACCTTCAAAAATCTTGGATCATTTATTATCTTCCAAAATTCTCTCAAGCAGAGTTAAAACAGAAATATACAAGACAATCATTAGCCCTGTTGTTTCATATGGAGTAGAAACCTGGAGCATAACAGACCAAGATGTAAAAGTGTTGCGGATCTTTGAAAACAAAATCCTCAGTAGAGTCTATGGACCTGTAAGAGATAACACAACATGAGAATGGAGAAGACATAACTAAGAACTATATGAACTCCAGATCCCCACTTCTAGTTGAAATTCGAGCAGCAGATTAAGATGGCCTGGACATGTGGAAAGAAAAGATGAGGAGAGAATGATTAAACAATCATTCAGGATGAAGCCTGATGGAAAGCGACCCAGAGGGAGACCGTGGATACATTGGGAGAATAATATCCCAAAAGACTTAAATGAGATGGGAATTAAGAACTGGAATGAAAAAGCTCATGGCCGAAAAGGAGTGAAAGAAGCTGGGACATGCAGCTAAGAACCTTAGAAGTTCGACTAGCTAAAGAAGATCTCTGTCATTCTCTAGTGGGATGAGAACAAACTTGTCAACTTTAATACTATGAAAACACTCCTGTCTTATTTCACACAAGAAAGTCCGTACATCACCTGCCCTTACCTTTGATAATACACAGATTTTCATTTCTCTGGCACAAACACATCTCACCCATAGCTTCTTCCAGCTCCAAAAAAAAACTTTGTCCTCTTCCATTCATGACACTGCTTCTTGCCCAAAGAATTCCTACCATTACATGAATCCCAGATTTGTCCAACTTGAGAATGCTGGGGTGGGAAGGTAGAAGGGGAATTCTACAATTGTATTTTTGAAGGTGTACTATGGAAGACTTCACAAATATTAGTTTTACACGAATATTCTACTGATAAAACTGGAAATTGCTGTATTGCATATATTTCCGAATGCATAAAAATGAGCACACCTTCCCAAAAGGGGAAGGGACAGGTTACTAAGTCTAATAAGCTCCTGCCACATGCATGATACATGCAAAACATATCCCAGGTGAACGTATCAAAAATACCTGTTTCACTCAAAAAAGACATTCTGCTTAATAGATGACTTTTTCTCTCAGATTGTATTCATTTTCTCATAGATATTCTATTTTGGCATTGCTCTTCTGATCTGGTCACCATCATTCCCAGCTCTCATCTAAGTATGTAAAAAGACAAACAGCTGGAAGTCAATATCTATATGCAATTCACCATACTCGACTGCTTATCCTCTTTCATTTCTCCTTCCTTTCACGTTTTCCTCAAAGGACTATGGCATGCTTTTGGTTGTTGATTAATTGGTAGACTTCAAGCTGATGATGTCCAGTTGCCCTCCAGTTCTGCACTTTTTTAGTTTGCTTTGAAGCATTTCTGTTATGAGAAGGTCTTCCATCTGTCTTGTTCAACTGTTTTTGCAGCATCTTTTATCCAATTGGCATTTTTTTAATGTTCTTTTGGATTATCCCCAGATGATTCCATAACTTAATTGTTTTCTTTCTAGTTCTGGTAGTCAGTAATTTAAGGGGATTTGCTGTCAGTATTTTGGTAAAACTTATCACTCAATATTTTCACTAAATTTTGTCTGCTTTGTTTCAGTGTCTCTTTTTGGTGTTCTGCACACATTCTGTAATTATTCATCTCAGTTTTGGGTGTCTAAGATTTATTGGTTTTCATCTGTGTTTGGCAATTCTCAATCAGTTGTTTCTTATATTGGTCTTTTAGTTGCTTAATAGTTATAAATCTTTGCTGGTCCATCAGCTGCTGTTCAGTGATTGTGGTATCAGGAAATTTTTCGTTCCAGATTTCATACTTCAGCTTTTTTTTGTGTCCTCTTTACTGGATTCAATTCATAATAAGTTTGCTTAATCATCTTGTTTTCTGGAAAAGCCTTTCGTTTTAAATGTTCTTCCTATTACTTTATATTTCCTTTCACTGGATCAATAATTAAAGGTGATTGAGCCCTGTTAGCGCATTTTTACCTGATAGCAGGTAAAAAATGGATGATAACCGATCTAGTACGGACGATTTCTTTCTGGTGGTGTTCACCATTGTGAAATGGGATGAAGCACACTTAGTGTAATTCTTATGCTGAGATCTCTCTGATTTGAAAGGCCTTTATGGTATATTCTACTGACAGCATGCAAACTTCACAGAGCATAGTCATAGATAAAAACAAAACTGTCATAGTAGTCTTTGTTGACTTGTCTAAACTATTTGACACTCATACTTGAAACTTGTAGAAAAGCTAAGACATATTAGGTTACATAGAGTTTAGAAATTATCTCATAAATAGAAAACAAATCACGCATCAGATCAGCCTAGAGTAGGAGAGTTGCTAATTGTTCACCTGTGGAATCCGCAATAGGCTGTTCTGTTTCCTGTTCTCTTCAATTAACTAGCTACCTCCTCTCAGAAGCAAGATCTTTCAATTCGTAGATAACATAGCTCAAGCTAACACGCAACATGACATCAATCTGGTTACCTCCAGATTGATGCCGTACAGGGCAATATTTCACTCGGGTGGTGACCATGTTGATGTCTGGCTCACCATGAACTTTGTGAAGACAAAATCAGTGATATTCAGGAAGTCAGTTGATAAGCAGATAAAAATCTGACATCCACCTTCCTACATACAAAGGACTCAGTAAAACCATCACTCAGGAAACAATAAATTTAACTTGAAATTTACCTTAATTTGAATAACCACATAAATCTTCTGTAAATCAAACAAGCTATTTTAGACTAAACGATTTAGCCCATGAATGCCTTGTGTACTAGTGCTTTTATGCATTATGTGAAAATATACACTATAACAGCATATTGCAGACTAAATACTAAACTAAATAGAGTAATATAATATAAAATGGTACTTTGGAAGCAAAGAGTGCAACTTGATTCATACCACAAGTAACAAACATAGAATACTAACATCCAAATACCATTCCGCAGATGTCTAAAACATTTCTTTTGTGCTAACTGCAAAATAGCCAGGCTATGTATCATATAAGGAGATCTAAACAAGTCTATCACGTAAATAGAACTATCCGCACAGGCTCACGAGGCTCTAGCTGGGGCCCCAAAAATTAGGACTAATTTAAGGGCCCCAAACAAAGATTTAAAATTGAAGAATTAAAAGTATAAATAATTAAAATTAACATAAAAATTATCAGTTTTCTGTTAAATTTCCTATATCACTAATATATATATATATATATATATAGCTCAGAAAAAAAGGTGTCAAGTTAATATCTAAATAGATCATATGCCCATTGTTAAAAAATAAGAATGTTGTTTATTTTCATATCATCTATTTTTTTGTATCGAATACCTGTTTGAAGTCATGCCACAGGTAACATTAATATGTCAAATTTATTACTTTTTTATTGAAAACGATATGAATAATTTGAATTATGATGATATGATTGATACATTTGCAAAAGAGAAGTCTAATAAAAAAACATTTGTAGTATCTTTACTTACCGTTAGTTTAACATTTGTGTTTGATATTTACTGTCCGACCACACATGCGAGAACTCTGGCTGGCACTGCGCCAAGAAGAGTCAATTCATGTCCAAAGGAAGAAACCAGTTCGTCGCCAACATGCGAAATCATACTTTATATAAAATTTTCCAACTGTTGTACAAGCAAAAAAGAAAAAACTAGAATTTTCACAAAAGAAAAGCAATTTTCCGACGTATAATAATAGACATTCATTGATTAGCCTATTATCAATGGATTCGCCTTCTTCTGTCACGCGCAGAAGTATCGAAAGATCTCGCATCTGTGATCGGACAGTACTTAGCATAAGTTTTTTTTTTTAAATAAATTTTTTGTATGCATTTATTTGGTTTTTTATTTGTCTTTATTCATTTTGTAAGAGGGACCCCAGAGCGCTCTATCACCTTGGACCCCTCCCTTCTTGGGAAAAGTGTAAGTACGTCCCCACAACCACCATTATGGAAAAGCCACACGGAGCACCATATGTTAAATCAACTCTCATTCGAAAACAGAAATTACGCGAACTTTGGCCGCGTGGTTAGCATATCTGCTCCCCTACCAACAAGCTGCGAGTTCATTTCCTACTGTAGCCATGAATGTTTGTTATTATCATTAGTTGGGAAATGAATTTCATTACTTGGTGTGACAAGACCACTGCCCTGTTTATTTAAGGCCTAAAGTGACTGGAAAAATCCCGTCTTGTTCCTAGCACATAGTTTCTGGACCGAAACGAATTTTTAAAAAAAGTACAAAAAATATGAAAAATGAATAGAAACTAGAAAAAAAAAAACCTTAGCCCACCCACAGTACTGACGTACTATAGGTTTATAACCTTTTGTGGGCGAGAGTCACATAAAAAATAAATAATAATAAACACTGCGGTACCCCTAAAGGACTTTAAGGCAATGAAAAGAGATACGTTCTGGCCTGATGAAACGTAGCGTACGAGCTCACCAGGCTTTTCATTTGCTGTGTTGGCAGTGGATCATGTATTAGGATGGGAATTATGCGCGATTACCAACCAATGTATTCCTTAACACAGGTTTTCAGGCTGGATGCCGGTACATTATAACTCATCCCAAACTAACATTATAAAACGGAGAAAGATGCCATTTACTGCTTTCTCATTGCATTCATATTCTATAAGCAGTGCTTTAGCGCAGAATTTATAAAATCCATTAAATGCTTATCTATAATATTAAGTGTGTTGACTGTTATTATTATTACACGATATTATTTTGAAAGCGTTCTACGTTCTTGCAATAGATGCGTATGAGAAAAATGGCGACCAAGACATCGATGTCCACTGAAACTAACATGCGGGATTTAGTGCGATGTAGCGTGCGTTTAATGTATTCGTTGCAAAGGGACCGGTTTGTGGAATGAGAACGAGAATGGAGAGAATATTTGTTGGAAATGTTTCGTAAGCGAGTGTGAGAAATGTGACTGATATTATTATTATTATTCTCTGAGACCTCCAGGGAGTCAAGGACTCATCGAGGGAGGCTGTAAATCACCCAAACCAGCTATCGTATCCTCCTTTAAATTCATTCACACTAGATGCACTCAGTATCCCTAAGGGCAAATTATTCCACTCACTCTGTGAGAGAAAAATCCAGCTCTTACCCCTTTCTTGACTGCAAATAAATTTAACTTCCATAGATGCCCCCGTGTTTTCTCCCCACCTTCCATATAACGAAAAATTTCATGAGTTGAAATGCTATAACACCCATTCAAAAGTGTATAGACCTCTATCATATCACCCCTCTTTCTCCTGTTAACCAGAGTCTGCAATCCACATACTCGCAATCTGTCCTCATAATCGAAATCCCGTAATCCGGATATAATCTTTGTAACTCTTCTTTGCACCCTTTCCACAGCTTCTTTAACCCCTTGGAACCCGGGAGACCAAATCTGGGCACAGTAATCCAGGTGTGGCCTTACCAACACCTTATAAAAACGCAAAATGACTTCCTTATCCTTACATGTCAAGGTTCGCTTCGACTTAGCAATTATCCTCTGAGTTATATTTGCAACTTTTGCTATGTGACCTTTGAACTTCAAATTCCTATCCACCAATATGCCAAGATCCCTTGCCTCCTCAGTTTCTTGTAGCATAATCCTGCTAATATAATATGGTGCTGGAAATCTGATCACGCCAAAATGCATATTTACACTTACTAACATTCAACTGATAGCCATTTTCGTTTGCCCAAATTTCCAGCCTATTCAAATCATTTTGTGAGTGCTGAATATCAGTAGCAGTGGCGCACCCAGAGTGGGAGCCAAGGGGCCCGGGCACCCCCCAAAGAAAAGGAAAAAACACTAGAAAAATTTCCAAAAATCTTTTCCTAATTTAAATTCATTTTTTTTTATTTATGTTGTGTCGTGTCTTCTATTTCAATACTACTTATGAATTAGCGATCATCACTGCAGATGCTCAGTCATAGGTCGTATGCGATGCGTAGTGCGTATTCTCAAATCGTCTACTCAACCCGGCCTCCCCCCCCCCCCAAGGTTAAATCCTGAGCGCTCGGCCCCCTCCAAGATTAAATCCTGAGTGCGCCACTGATCAGTAGTGTCCCTGATTGCCCTGCCTTTCTTCGCGTCATCGGCAAACAATTGCACATCTGATGTTAGACCCTGTCTGATGGCATTAATGTATAGATTGAACAATAATGGCCCATGGGCTAAACCATGAGGTACACCACTGGTCACCTTAAATGTGGGAGATTCACACTCACTGTATACCACTTTTTGATACCTATCTGTCAACTATCCCCTGATCCAAGTCAATAGATTATATTCCGATCCCATATTCTCCAGTTTATGCAACAGCCTATTGTGTGGTAATCTTCCAAATACCTTAGAAAAATCCAATATTATCATAGTGTATCCAATTCCTTTATCCAACTCGGCCGTAACATTCTTATGAAATATGAGCAAATTGCTAAAACATGGCCTTCCTTTAGTAAACCCATGCTACTCTTTGCAGAGTATAGCTTGTTTGTCCATCCATTTCTGTATGCGAGTTCTTACCCTCTTCTCTAAAATCTTCACTACCACACCAGAGATACTGATAGGTCGGTAGTTAGACACATAAGTTTTTGCACCACCCTTTTACAATGGAACTAGCATACATTCTTTCCATTCCTGAGCTGAGACCCAAGTTATGCAAACATGCGAAAGACCTAGCCAATTCGGCTGAACATTCCTTTAGCAAACGGGCTGATGTTCCATCTGTCTCTATAGACAAATTCTTATCCAGGTTATGCAAGAGCTCTTCAACCTCATTTTCATGAACTTCTAACTCTTCATCCACTGTAGCAGTAGCACTGTGCACCATGCTACATACACCTCCTTGATATATCTTAGCAAAGTGAGCACTCATTAACTGAATGAACTTCCGACACTCGAGTACCATCTGCGTGCAATATGGTTATTCTTTCACATTCATTCTTTCTTTTGCTTGAGCATAACGATAAAATTCTTTTGGATTGCCTTTAGCCCGAAAACCCTTTTTCATGATTTAGCTTTCTTCACAACAGTTGTTACTTTTCTGGCCCGAGCTTTATATATTTCATAACTCCTCTCTTTCTTATTCTCGCGATATTCTTTCCGCATCATCTTCTTGTTGTGGATCTCTTGCTTAATAAGGTTGCACATCCATTTCACCCCAAACCTACTTATTCTTCGAACACTAGGGATACATTGTTAAGCACTTTTTCAAAGCTTCCCATGCACTGCTGACATTTTCCCCATTCAGTAACCGATACCATGGTATTCTCGTATTCGCGTAAGTTGATCATAATTTCCAGCTTTTGTAGTTCAGTATGTAACCTGTTTTAATCAGAGCATCAATGCAATTAGATACTTCCGAGGAAAGACCAGCATGATCACTGCCACCAATTGGTGGTAAAATAGCCATATTCTTAACATAGACCCCTTCTGACGCTATGAGCAAATCCAGCACTCTTTGACCTCGAACTCCTTCTTTCACATGCTGTTTGAGAAAGTTATCTCGCAACAATTCAATAAATTCCTGATCTTTCTGATCATGAGATTTCTCTTCTATCCAATCAATGTTTGGAAAATTAAAGTCACCCATAATGATCATTCGCCTGGTACCCATAAGGCTAAATTGGCCATGCATTTCTTCGTCCCCTGCAACTGAGCCGCCAGTCTGTAGCAACACCCTCACCATATATTTCATTCTGTTACCCTCCACACCAGATAGACTCAAACCCATCGCTACATTTTTTTTTTTTTTTATGTTGAGCCCATACACAGGAGGTTGGTTGGTCAACCTATAGTACATTAGTACCGTGTGTGGGTTGGGAAAGGAGAAACTTGTTGACATTTGATTTGAATTGTTTTAAATTGTATTCCTTGGGAAACACAGCAGTGGGAGACTGTTCCACAGTGCAGCAGTTGCAGGGATGAAGGAAGAGGAAAAGAAACTTGTTCTGTTTGTTTCTAGGTGAACTGTGAAGGGATGTTATGCAGCAGCTGTACGTGATCCAATGAGTTTAGTACTGAGCGGAGGAATTATTGATGATATGTCCGATGAGCATTTCCCATGGAAATACTTGTAGAATATACATACTGCAGAGACCATACGTCTGTGAGAAAGAGGGGGGGGGGGAGTTGGTAAGGGATGGATCATTGATAAGTCTAATTGCTCTCCTCTGCATTCAGTCGAGCATTTTGAGAGAGCTTTTTAGGGCCCCACCCCGTTGTTTTCTTATATTTCTACCCTAAGTGGACTTAAGTCATCAGACATCATTAGTAGTACTCCTCCTCGCTCTTCCATCTCTTCTGTCATTCCTAAAAATAGTAAATCCGTTACACCCGATCCCACTTATTATATCCGATTCTGATAGCCAGGTTTCTCTAATGCCAACAATCTTCGGCTACATCGTATTCAATAAAGCAACGAACTCAACCCTTTTGTTTCTAATGCTCCTGGCATTTGTGCATAGACATAATAAATTGCCACCTGCCTATCCTTATAATTAGATATGCAATCTATTTGGTCTTGTTCTAGAATTTTCTCTTTTCCCTCCTCAGCAGGGGCGGCTCGTGCATAGGCACTGCAGAACTGCAGCAGCCCCAATTTTTCTCGATATATAAATATATTTATCAATTTATTTATATTTGCTCGTAATGTTTAATTTTATCATCGACAATCCTATACAATTCTCATATTTTGTTTAAAAAATAATAAAAATCCATCTTGTAACACTTAGGAGGGCGAAGGATGCTAGCAGCACTGTGTTTACCACAGTGTCATATTGCTACAAGCGCAAGCATATGCACGTCATAGTGAAATGGGAGCTATTAGCGTAATGCGGCACTGTCCATCGCGCAGTTCCACTGTTGTTTATATGCAGTTTGCGCCAGTAGTACAGTGTTCGTAGTGCTTATCGTGTTTACTCCGTCTCTTTAAATATTTGGACATTACAGTTAAAGACATAACATTTGTTATAGTTTTTAGTTTAGAACGTTATTGGGGTTATGATAATGGATTTTATTTTTAAGTACTTTTGTATTATAACAAACTGTATAATTTTATTGATAATAAGCAATATTTTTTCATGTTTATTTATTTTTTTATCATAATTTTGATATTTTATCCAAACACGTATACGCACGCTGTATACTTACAGTGTGTATGTATATTTCGAAAGTTGCAGAACCCCCTCGATTTCAAGCCACGAGCCGCCATTGCTCCTCAGACATACTTAAAAGGTCCGAACCCAAAGCATATTTTCCCACCTCTTCGCCACATACATACATAACCATGTTCGACATATCTTTATTACGTTTGCATACCATAGCTGAACTTTCACACACATTTTTCCCATTCCTCCCTTGATGATCTAGTTTCGCTGACTCCCCCCCCCCCGCATTAGGTCTCATAAAAAGAAGTAATTTCTCCCGGCTTCTAATGCCAAATGAATTCAAATGCAGGCCATCCTTCTTACACAAGTCTTTCCTGCCATCAAACACATCCCACACTTCTACATAGCCTGCACGTGAAACCATTTGCCATCATCGCCCTCCTTTTTACTCTCCTATCTGGTTAGGATTTCTAACTCGCTTCTTCCAACAGACCTTCCATATCTTCTCTCATGCTATACACCTTGTCACTACTTAAATTATTAGTACCTACCAACACTACCATTTCTTTTACATTTCGTTATTGGTTTTCAATTACGTTTGTCATATTTATAATTTCCGCTCCCGGGAAACTAGAAGTGGTGACTCCCTCGGCAAGCGCAAATTTTAAGATTGAATCACCATACCATATCGCATCTTTTTTCTTAGATTTTAATTGACTTACCTTGTTATTAATATTATGATTTCCAAGTCCAGTGCTTTCCTGCCCGTTCTTGTTCTGATCCTTTTTCTTATCGAAGTTTAGTCAAATCTTTTTCCAATACTCTGATCGAGTTTCTATTAATTTCTTTTAATCGAGATATTTCTAATGTCAGCTTGTCCTCAGATAAATCATCATCATCATCACTGTAGCAGCACTTTTGTTCGTCAGGACAAAAGCTCTCCTCAGCAGCAACAACTTGAGCTTCGGACACTGCCTTGTTGTGACGAGTTTGCAGCGCCATTCATGAGAGTAGCTAAAACTAATAATATTTCTGCAATTATGTTATGAAATGCTGCAGAATGATAATTACACTAAAAACTACAATAATACATTAAAAATACACGATTAAATCTAAGAAACACTTAAATAATCAACAAAATCACAGATCTTTCAGGAGCCTTCTATCAGTAAGTCTTTTCACCTCATCCTTAGTCTGGATGTGATTAAAACGTTAATCCAAATTACATAAACTCAGTCCTTCAACCAATAAACATACACTCTTAAGATATATTTTAACCTCTTCTCGACCCACAATATTTATCTGCTTTCACGTCGCTTTATCCCCACTACTCAGACAAACAAAAGTTCCATAAATTCCCAAGAAAACAAGAGCTTATTAAAATCGTTCTTTTTCATTATCTTTTTATTATGCCTACCTTCCCCTTCGCCCAAGCAGGTCCAGGCTCAGCTAAGTCCAGTAGAAACTAAATATCTCAATTGAATTTCCCATCCTTGCAACTAACCAAGATGGTTGCAAGGCACTCAGCTGGAATGAACTCAGCAAATAAGGCGATGCCTAAGATTGGCAAAAACTAGCAACCATAAAAATACCTTTTTTGCTTTGTATTAATTCAATTTGTGTGTGTGTGTGTGTGTGTGTGTGTGTGTGTGTGTGTGTGTGTGTGTGTGTGTGTGTGTGTGTGTGTGTGTGTGTGTGTGTGTGTGTGTGTGTGTGTGTGTGTGAAACTATCTTACCCATAAAAATACATTTTCGTGTGTGTTTTTTTTTTTCTTTCTTTCTTGAATTTAGCAATAGCAAAATACTGCTTGCTCAGAGGCAGCGTATACCCTAACATCGGTTTTGGTTAGTTGAACTCAACAAATTGCAGTTAATCAGCCTAGACTCATAACGTTCTTCATATAATCCTTCAATATTATCTTCACTGAATATTCTCTACATATCTTCAAAAGCCATCATTCAAGACTGGCCTGACCCAAGAGTTGTATAACAATCATTCCAGCACTATTTCATAGCCGAATATAGCAACTACAAGAGTTGCATGCCGAATATATAGAAACTATATAAGCGTTTCGGCAGATACAAGCGTACGCCAACCTTCCATGACGGGAAACTCGTGGTAAAGGTGGAGCAAGTTCCAATCACTGTCCAGTATTTTCCCATAATGTAAAACACATTTCCTAGGAGATGTACGATGTTATACATTATGGGGTGAGGTCACTACCCAGACCAGTTTCGACCTTTTTGATGTCTCATCAGTGGGAGCTAGTCCAAGAATACTCAGGATGAAGTGATGGAGAAATTGTACTTTATGATACGAGTTGCTAAAAAAAGGTGTCACACGACAAGAGGGACCAAAAATTACCGAAAAAGAGAGCCAAAAGGCTTCACTTCGGCAATGCAAAATCATTCAAATTAAGTGGATATTGAATCCAACATTATTTCATAGCCGAATTCTCTATATTCGGCATGAAATTCTTGTGGTTTCTATTTTCGGCTATGGAATAATGTTGGATTCAATATCCACTTAATTTGAATAATTTTTCATTGGCGAAGTGAAGCCTTTTGGCTCTCTTTTTCAGTAATCATTCTAGCTTTCTTGAAGGATTCATTTTCATTAGACTAGTAATCTGCTGTGCTTTGCTGGTGGTCTTGCCAGTATAAATTTATTATCCGTCACAACACCCAAGCATTCTTACACTCAATTAACACTTTCAAAAACTTTACCATTCAATTTATATCCATCTGATCATACTTTTTTTTGCTGAATCAAATATACTTTCACTTCTCAACTTGAATTTCATTCCCAAGTTTCTTGTTCACTCTTCCAGTTTTATGAGATCTTTGCATCCGGGTAATTTACTCTACCAACTTGAACAGCGAAGAGAAATTTTACTCTTAATGCACGAACCTGAACCATGATATGTTAAATAATAATAATAGTCCAAAATTGGAGAGTGGGGGAGTTTACTTCTAACTAGCCATCTTGAGTCTAATCTAGTAAAGCAAACGCAGAAGAATGGGATGCACTTCTGACAAGATCAAGATAAGATAAGGAATCGTGACGTGATTGGTTGTTTATTTGATGACGTCATTGTGTGTGATGTCATGAGTTTGTAATGCTAGGAATTTCCCTGGGGGAATATGTGTCAGTGACGTCAGTTCTTGTGTTTTGGTTCATGTATAGAATTATGGCTGATGGTAGAGATAAGGATTCGTCTTGTGATCGTTGGTGCACTTCTCACAAGGTCAAGATAAGATAAGGAATCATGACGTGAATGTTTGTTGTTATCAGATGAAGATAAGTGACGTCATTTGTTAGTTGTAAATAAGTGGCATCATTTGTTAGTTGTAAATAAGTGACGTTGTTTTGAATGGAAAGGAAGATATATTAGTGGACAAGCAATCGTGTCGTGATTGGTGGGACACTTCTGACAAGATCAAGATAAGATAAGGAATTGTGATATGAATGTGTGTTATTATAGAGTTTGAAATTTCGCTGGAGCCCTCGTCTCTCAGGAACATCACGTTGTGTGTTCGGTTCATTTATTGCATTGGGGTGATATTTAGAGATAAGAATCATGACGTTATGTGTTTGGAATTTTCTGGGGAACATATGTTTCTCTGTGATATCACATGGTGCTTTGGTTTGGCTATGGAATTGTGGGCGATGTTTTTGAGATAAGATATCTTGGAATTTTCCCAGGGTGACCCACATCCATCATTGTCATCATGTTTTGTCTTTGGTTGTCTATGAATGGCTGCACTAATTTTCCAATACATTTTGGGTTATTTCTTTCCTGTTAAAGGGTGGGAATTCTTAGAGTAGAGTAGTGATGACGGCAGTGATTAAGGTTTTCTGAATAATTTAATTATATGATGGTATCCCTCAAACACGCACACACACACACACATTAGACATGAAAAGTTATTTTCATGTCTAATATGTGTGATATTAGACATATTAGAGTAACAACATGGATACATCGCTAATGTATCCATGTTGATACTCCAATATGTACCCTATGATTATTCTTATGAAAAAAAAACTATTCAGTATTAGAATTACGTTTACCAAAACATACGAGAAGTGATTATTGAAATTACAAATATCAATTGTTATGTTTAAGTTAAAAAAAATAACTTACATTTCTTTCCAGAATGGGAACATGTTGATACTATGTAGGTTTTCTGAATATTCCAAATTGTTTATTTTTAACGTATACTCACAGCACAGAACACAAACACAAGTCTGAAAATGCAGTTGACGTTTTCATTATAGGTTACGGGAGCTAATATATATTCACAGCACAAAAACACACAAAAAACGCAATCTTGAAAGAACAAAATTTCTGTAATAACCTGAAAAGCAATTTGACTTTTGTTCCTTAGATTTTCTGTCTGTTTGGTACACCGTTAATTCCTTAGCATTGGGTCATACTATGTTTTTATTCCCGAGGTGGTGAGTAACCTCAAACTGTCTTTTGCTGACTAATATATCCGCCAGCGATCGATAATTGTTGTGTCTACTTGTGAACTTTTCTAACTGGGGGGATTGGAATTCTTCTGGTCTTCCTTGAGGGTTTGATAATACTACCCACATGACAATCTGAATGTCACCTTTTTCATGACTGCTATTCTCCCTGTGATGTTTTGCGTGGTATTATCAGTTCGGGGAAGTACGACTGTTTTTCTAGTGTAAAATTCTTATGACACATATCCTAAAATTATTCATTCCTGATTAAGGATTTATACACTTATTGCTTTCAAGTAGATGGCCTGTTTGTTTACATTTTGTGTAGCTAGGAAACTGGAATTTATTACAAATGAATATTATCTCTGTAATATACACTTTCTTAATTACAATGTTACCTTTTATTTCACTGTAATATTATTAACAAATTGTATTTACTGAATCTAACAGACAGAAATTAAATAAAGTGAAAAACACAGTATTTTTTTTTCTTATTCTTCTGATTTCACATTTCGACTGATGTTCATAGTGTATGATTTGCCACTGGTGCTTACGTGTAATTCAGGTAATTTTTCTCCATGTGACATTTCAAAACAAGTTGAACTATGGTTTTCACATAGTTCAACTATGTAAAACTCATTTCCGTTAGTCCCAATTGACTGTTGTCCTCTCAGCCCGACATTTATTTCACAGTAGGGATATTTATATAAATATTTTAACACAATTATTATATTAGATATATTCTTTCAATACAAATAAATAATTATTTATTCTTATTTCAAATGAAAATTAACTCAGAAAGAAAGAAAGAAAGAAAAAATGTTTACCCTCAAATAACTATTTATGATCATAGCAAACAAGAAATTCATCACCCTTTCAAAGTTTTGAAATTCCTCCCCATATTGTTTTCATCATTTGGTATCATTTAAATGAAGAATGGGTCTGGCTATTAAGTTCGTTAACGTTTTTGATTTTTTTCTTCCAATGGCGAGTATTTTTTGATATTTGCATGTTGATTCATTTGTTATCTGCATGCTACGATACCTTTTTATTTTTTTGTCACTTTTCAGGTGAAATATTCTCCACTAAAAGTTTGCCTACTAATTTAATACCCATTTCCTTTTGCTTCCAAGAGTTGACACGGTTTTACTGAGTGGATTTTTAAAAAAAAATGTTATGGTCTTACTTAAATTTGTATAACACATTAATGACACCCAATTTGATCATTTAAATTTACACATTTTATTTGAATAAAATATTATTTACAAATTGTATTTACTGAATCTAATATACAGAAAATAAATAAAGTGAAAAATAAAATCTATTTTTTTTTATCCTTAATCTTCTTATTGTTAAATTTGCACTGTTGTTCAAAGGTTCTTCCCATGCTTGTGGAATTGCCATCGTGTGGTTTTTGACAATGTGACTCTCATCTGAAAGTTAATTTTCATTTGGTGATCGTTGGGAATTTATTGCTGTAGTAAAATTATCATCATCATCATCATCATCATCAAATTCCTGCTATGTACCCTCAAGGGGTGTACAGGATATGATAGTACTACATGAAAAAATTACATCATTACTAACTTCCTATCTACAATTTTCCTCCAAATCAGTCTGTTACTTGTCAAGACTCCAACATTATCAGATCTTATATTTCTATCGTCTAAGGCACTTTGTACTGTATCAATCCACCTATATCTTGGTCTTCCTCTGGGTCGTTTTCCTGCCAACCTGGCAGAGAACACTTGTTTTGCTAATCTTTCTTCGCCCATTCTGTTTAAGTGACCATACCACCTGAGATTAGCTCTGCAAATGCGTTCCTGGATGCTGACAATGTCAAGTTCTTTCCTAATATCCTCATTTTTAATATGATATTGCCATTGATGCCATCTGTTCACGCCTCTAATCTTTCTCAGAACTCTCATATCTGCGGTCTCTAGTCTTTGGTCAAGTGTTTTACTTCTGACCCAGCTCTCAGATCCATAAGTTAAAACTGGTTTGAACACTGTCTTGTATGCAGCTAATTTAGTGGTCCGACTAATTTCTCTCTTATTCCATATGAATTTATTCAATTGACTTCCCACCATACCAGCTTTGCTGATTCTGTTGTCTATTTCTATATTTAGTTTACCATCTTCAGTAAAAATTGTGCCTAAGTAGCTGAAATGTTTTACTTGTTCCACAGGATCTCCATTCACAACACAGTTGACATTTTCAATGATTCTGCCTATTTTCATTGTCTTTGTCTTTTTATTGCTGACCTTCATACGATATCTATTACAACAGCTATTTAATTTAGTCAGAGAATCTTGCAGACTTGTAGCGGATTTATTTAGAAGTATAACATCGTTCGCATAAAGCAAAGAGCTGACATTAACATCTCCAATTTTGATATCAGGTTTAATACCGCTTTCCTTCATAATGTGATCCGTATAGATAATGAATTACAGAGGGGATAATGTACATCCTTGTCTCACACCAGATTTAACATTAAACCATCTTCCTGTACTTCCTTCAATTCTAACTGCTGACTTACAACTCAAATAAAGACTAAGTATTGCTTGCTATAATGCCCCATTGACACCATATAACTGCAGCGTATTGAATAGCTTCTCTCTTGGCACCTTGTCATATGCCTTTTCCAAATCGGCAAAACTTAAATACAGATCTTTGTTATATTTCCATGCTTTCTCAACTATTTGTCGTAAAGTGAAGATCTGATCCTGATAGCCTCTATTTGGCCTGAATCCAGCTTCTTCTTCACCAAGCTTTTCTTCCACAATTCTTCTCAACCGTTTCTCAAGTATACTGGCATAGATCTTGCCAGGAACACTCAGTAGGGAAATACCTCTGTAATTCTCACATGCAGTTTTATTTCCCTTTTTATATATGGGTACTATGAGAGCTCTACTCCAATCATCGGGAATTCATCCCTCTGTCCAGGCTTTCTGAACTATGCAGTGTAGCCACTATAAGACTTTTATACCACCATACTTCAGCATTTCTGGTCGAATATCATCTACTCCTGCTGCCTTTCCACATTTCAAGCCTTTGATGGCTTTTTCTACTTCAAGTATGGATATGTATTCCTGATTGCATGCCTGGTCAGTGTTTTTTATTACTGTGCTGTCATCACTGCTTGTTTCATTTAGCAGTTTTTCTAAGTAATTACTCCATACTTCCAGGATATCTTTTTCTCCTGTTTTCATGTCAAGGGGGTGCTTAAGGGTCAAAGCTGTATAACTGAGAGGAGACCTCCACATAGCCTTTAAAGTAATGCGGAGAACCGACCAGGGCTTCTGACCTAATGTCCAATCCTCACCTTCTCGTGGTGCACCCTGTTGGGTATCTACTTTGATACTGAACGAACGAGGATGGGCTGGCAATTTGGGATTTAGCCGACCAAATTGTATTCTTATTGGTTAAACCAAAATAAAAAAATGATTGTATTAAAATAAGGGTTGGATATTTATTATTTTGAAACCAATACATATATTTCTGAGCCTTATTAAAAGCACAGAATCTTTCGTTATGTTTTCAAAATCATTTAAAAGTACACGTTATGTTTTCACGTTTTGGGCATCCAATTTCATTTAAATCAAGAACAGGCCTCCCTATTAACTTCGTTAATGTTTTTGATTTTTCTCTTCCTTTGGTGAGTAATATTTGATATTTGCATTTTGATTTTATCATCCATTTTCTTAGTTTGTCCAGAGATAGTGAACCAATTTCCCACTTCAGCTGATGGTTATATTTTATTAACCAAGAATTCTGTTTTTTAACTCTTTCAGGTAATTCTTTCCAACTACAAGGTGATTTCATTAATACATATCTTACAATAATTCCATCAAAAATACAAAAATCTTTAGGAAATAAATTTGAAGTCTTATTCAAAAGAAATTAACAATCAATTATAGCAATGATAAGCGAAAATTCTTATTTTTCACCCACTGTCGATTTTTCATATTTGTTTTCCTTCATTCTTCTTCTTCTTCTTCTTCTTCTTAGATTACTTCTTAGATTAATTCAAACCCCAAATAAATAGTTTCTTCTTCTTCTTCTTCTTCTTCTTCTTCTTATTATTATTATTATTATTATTATTATTATTATTATTATTATTATTATTATTATTATTATTATTATTTCACTGATTATTAGCTCTGATCTTATATTTTATGTTAAATTTCTGTTACAAAATTCTAAACAATTAGAACTTTTCACAAAGAAACTTTCAAAGAATTTGTGGCTCACCCATTATTTTTACATTACCAAACACAAAACAGCAGCTGCAGTGGATGAACGATTACTTTAAGTCCAAATCACTCGACTCTATGGTATTTTCTTATTGTACTGTTTACACTTACCATATCCTATGGTAAGTGTAAACAGTGTAAACCCTGACCGTTCCTTCAAAAATGAACCTTTTGCACAGATGACTCAACCACATGTTTTCGCATGCTGCTAGATATACTGTTGGTGTGTTTTTATCTTACTTTGTGTGGGAAAAGGTAAAATTTGTATTTGTGTTATCTGGAGAGTACAACCATTTTTTCTATACCAAACTTTAACAGTTTAAGTCAGGTTTTGTGTTAATTAGCTGCTCTCTCCCTCTGTAAAACAAACAAATTCTAACAGTTCGGATTTTCGATTATGCAAACGAATTGTTTTCAGATAACTCAAACAATGTCAATAGGTAGCATTAGATGATTTCTAAAATAATCAATACATGGAAATCAGTTTTCAACATTTTTTCCCCCATTTCTGGCATTAATTTCAAAGTACTGATTTTTTTTAAATAATTAAACAGAATTGCATTAAGGTATAAAGTTGTGGATTTAAATATCAATTTCTAATCAGAATAACTGAGTAAAAAAATCACTGTGGAAAAACACAACAACAAAAACACACATCGTCGTCATTTAATTTTACAAATGCATATTTCATTTTGATGAAATACTATTTAGAAGTTGGAGCCTGTGTAGCTCAGTGGATGTGGCGTTTACACACCACAGCGCCTGGCCGCACGAAGGAAGACTTGGTTTCGAGTCTAGTCGGCGACTAGAGGAAATTTTTCTAAGCCTTTTTTCCACCGGTTCCCGAGTTAGTCGATCTCTGGCACGGGCAAGCGGGTTTTTCCTCCCGGAAACTCGGGTTTTTCGTCCCGTAAACTCAAGAAAATCGACCGTAGAACCCACATTATTTCAGACATTAAACATATTGTGTTAGGGTTAGGGACCACGTGATGGCGGCACATTTGAGCCGTCTCTCTTCACTGCATATCGCTTAATTAGTGATAGCCTTGGGCCATCTATCTCTGATTGGTACCAGTGGAGATTGAACTGCCCACTCAGTCTCCAAAAGTTAGATAGGGCTAAATGGCCTCGCCTACTCCCCGTATACGGGAATAAAAAGGCGTTAGCTGATTTTTTTTTCTATTTACAAGTATATTCACTGAGAAAAATTCGAAACATGTAATTACCTAAAATATTTCACAATATGTAGTTTACACTCTTAACATTTTCCAAAGAGTTCAATGAATAAATTTTTTGTTACTCACTGTTTCTTGGTTACATTACATCAAAATCGCTGGTCATGCAAAAGAGTTTTTAAATCAGACACCACGGTAATCACACTTCCATACATTTGATATTATGTCAGTCTGGAAATGACACCATGCCTCCCTAAACATTCTGTGTCTTCTTTTGTCAGCAAATATACACAAACAGTTTTTGTAAAATGTTCGTAACTGTTCCAAAATAAAGAATCTTTATCGAATTGCATAAAATCTTGAAAGTCTAATTTTACCATTAATGAATTTAAATGATTAGTAATAATTTTCCCCATGTAATTCAGCTTCCAATAATAGTAAATGATTATCAATGTCGTACATTTTTGGTGAAAATCTCTCAGCTTCTTCACAACTAATAGAAAAAACTTTACTTTCATCAGCTCCTGAATCATCAAGTATTAGTTCCCCATCTTGGCATTTCAGAATATAACACTCCCCGAGGTCCATTTCGTAGTCAACGCTTCTTTGCAAGTAGCCAAGGATATCAGACCACTTCCTGCGTAACTTTTCCCATGTAGCTCTGGATAAATACATCACAATGTACGTGTCTTCTAAAATGATAATTGGTTACTATCCTTTTAGAGCTATGTGAAGTTTTGTCTCGTGGTATTTTCCTGAAGTAAGAAAATTTCAATGACCTTTGTGGCTCACCCATTATTTTACTTTACTTTCCTGGATACCAATCACCACAACACAATATGATAGCTTATTATAGTACAGTTTACCTGATCCTTAACCCTGACCATTCCTTCCAAAATGAAACTTTCATGCAGATTATTCACGGACATGTTTCTACATGCTGTTGCATATGATGTTGATGTGAGATTACTTAATTTGAAACATCATAGAGCAAATCTTATCTCTGTGGCTCGAAGGGTATTCTGTATTATTTTTTCTTATAATGTTAAGTATTTTATCCTCAAAACGTGTTTTTGATGTTAGACCATGTGACTAGTTCTCTCACTCATATGTCCGAAATTGTTGGGATGGGAAAATAAATAGCATTAGGTGGTGAAAGTGAAAAGGTCATCAAGAGGGTGACAGAGTTCTTCCCTGCAATGCTCAACCACCCACCCCTAATCCCATCATCCCCCTATTATTTCCTCTTCTCCAGAAGATGTCTGCTCAGGCTAGTGGAGATGAGCGAGCTCATCATTTACGGATATCTTTTAGTGATGTGACCTCCAACTGATACTGATAACTTTGGAGGAAAATAGAACGCATGTTTTTAACGTGAACGAACTTAATAGCCAGATCCATTCTTCATTTAAATGATACCAAATGATGAAAACAATATGGGGAGGAATTTCAAAACTTTAAAAGGGTGATTAATTTCTTGTTTGCTATGATCATAAATAGTTATTTGAGGGTAAACATTTTTTCTTTCTTTCTTTCTTTCTGAGTTAATTTTCATTTGAAATAAGAATAAATAATTATTTATTTGTATTGAAAGAATATCTAATATAATAATTGTGTTAAAATATATATTTATATAAATATCCCTACTGTGAAATAAATGTCGGGCTGAGAGGACAACAGTCAATTGGGACTAATGGAAATGAGTTTTACATAGTTGAACTATGTGAAAACCATAGTTCAACTTGTTTTGAAATGTCACATGGAGAAAAATTACCTGAATTACATGTAAGCACCAGTGGCAAATCATACACTATGAACATCAGTCGAAATGTGAAATCAGAAGAATAAGAAAAAAAAATACTGTGTTTTTCACTTTATTTAATTTCTGTCTGTTAGATTCAGTAAATACAATTTGTTAATAATATTACAGTGAAATAAAAGGTAACATTGTAATTAAGAAAGTGTATATTACAGAGCTAATATTCATTTGTAATAAATTCCAGTTTCCTAGCTACACAAAATGTAAACAAACAAACAAACAAGCCATCTACTTGAAAGCAATAAGTGTATAAATCCTTAATCAGGAATGAATAATTTTACGATATGTGTCATAAGAATTTTACACTAGAAAAACAGTCGTACTTCCCCGAACTGATAATACCCCGCAAAACATCACAGGGAGAATATGAGTCATGAAAAAGGTGACGTTCAGATTGTTGTGTGGGTAGTATTATCAAACCCTCAAGGAAGACCAGGAGAATTCCAATCCCCCCAGTCAGAAAAGTTCACAAGTAGACACAACAATTATCGATCACTGGCGGATATATTAGTCAGCAAAAGACAGTTTGAGGTTACTCACCACCTCGGGAATAAAAACATAGTATGACTCAATGCTAAGGAATTAACGGTGTACCAAACAGACAGAAAATCTAAGGAACAAAAGTCAAATAGCTTTTCAGGTTATTACAGAAATTTCGTTCTTTTAAGATTGTGTTTTTTGTGTGTTTTTGTGCTGTGAATATATGTTATCCCCAGTAACCTATAATGAAAAAGTCAACTGCATTTTCAGACTCGTGTTTGTGTTCTGTGCTGTGAGTATACGTTAAAAATAAACAATTTGGAATATTCAGAAAACGTAGATAGTACCAACATGTTCCCATTCTGGAAAGAAATGTAAGTTATTTTTTTACACATAACAATTCAACATAACAATTGATAATTGTAATTTCAATAATCACTGCTTGTATGTTTTGATAAGAGTAATTCTAATACTGAATTGTTTTTTTTCATAAGAAAAATCATAGGGTACATATTAGAGTATCAACATGGATACATTAGCAACTTTTCATGTCTAATGAGTGTGTGTGTGTGTGTGTGTGTGTGTGTGTGTGTGTGTGTGTGTGTGTGTGTGTGTGTGTGTGTGTGTGTGTGTGTGTGTGTGTGTGTGTGTGTGTGTGTGTGTGTGAGGGACACCATCATATAATTAAAATTTTTAGAAGACCCTAATCAGTGTCGCTATCACGACTCTTCTCTAAGAATTCCCACCTTTAACAGGAAAGAAATACCCCAATTGTATTGGAAATTAGTACACCCATCTATAGAAAACCAAACAAAACCTGACGACAATGATGGACGTGTGTCACCCTGGGAAAATTCCAAGATATCTTATCTCAAAAACATTGCCCACAATTCCATAGCCAAACCAAAGCACCATGTGATATCACAGAGAGACATATGTTTCCCAGAAATTTCCAAACACATAACGTCACGATTCTTATCTCTAAATAACACTCACAATACAATAAGCAAACCCAACACACCACGTGATGTCCCTGACAGACGAGGGTCCTAGCCAAATTCCAAACTCTACAATAATACACATGCACGTCACGATTCCTTATCTTATCTTGATCTTGTCAGAAGTGCATCGTATGCTACTAAACGCATTTACGAGTATGCTAATTATACAAAAAAAAAAAAAAATCGAAATCTTCAATTTTGTAATCTTATTAAAATAAAAGTGACTACACTATAGGAAGTGTTATTATTATTATTATTATTATTATTATTATTATTATTTCGTGAAATGCGCTGATTAAACAGTTATCTTCCGTTCTCTTTTTCAATGATATGTGAAAGCGTCGTAAACGAATTCCAAAATGAAATCACCGAATGTGCCCAGTTTAGAAAAAAAGGAAGAATTTTCTGCAATTGTTGTCTTTAACTGAAACGAAACTGCTTTCAGGATTTCTCATTGATCACTGGAAGCCTTATCTGCATTTGGTAAAGAACGAAGGATTTCAGCCAGGGGTTGCGTTTAATCTCGGCGATCCCCTTCTCGCACCAACAGAATTAATTCATTGTTTTCTATTTTCATGTTCTTTCATAGGCTGGCGAGAAGAGCGGTTTCCTACACTGCGAAACAAAACTGATTTTAAGAAGGAATTATTAAAGCGGGTTCCGTTTTGGCACAGCAAGAATCCTTTGCTACGCTTTACCTGCACATTTCATAAGTGTGTGCGTGCGTGTTTAGAATTCCATCCGAACATTCATGAATCGCTAATGTTGCGAGAAACATTTCTATTTGTCAAGCTAATCTCTGTCTAATTGGAAAGGGCTTTGCGTGACTTCTGTAAGCCCCCTCTGTGCGCACGTTGCCGCTCCAAGCGAATGATGGACGCGTCTTTGAGGTGAAGCAGAAGTTTCTGTTTTCCAAAGCTGCCGCTTAACAGGAGGGTCGCGTCATCAAACGCTGCCTTTATTGCTTTGCTACGCGGTGCGCGATGATCGCGCACTGCACGAGACAGTCAACAACAATAACCGATTTCGCGTGGAATGTCAACCGATAAACAAAGCGGGTTCGAGAGTGTTCTGATTCCTTCGTTCGCGAGCTTAAAAGGATGCGTCAGTTGGAGGGTGGCTCGCTCTCTCTGTGGCGTGGTATTGTCTGCACTCTCTGTCATCCTAAACACAAATACCAAACGACTCTCAGACACGCGCTGAATGGCGACAAACATCGCTAAAAACACCAACAAATTTCGACAATCAGCGGTCGGAAATGAATGTTTCGAATGTGATTCCGCCCTGCTTTATTGGCACTGAAGTATTCGTTCCGAAATAGCCCGACTGTTTCTATCGGAGCATTTTCACGTCAGTGGAGTTAACTAAATCTCATTGATTTACTAGCTTCAAATTTGAAACACGTTTCAAGACAATCCTTTATTTCCCTTTAAACTGTTCACGTGGCTTGTTGCAACCTCATTTTGCTATTGATCATATGGTAGAGTTTCATAGACGCAAATATGAATGCCGAAATTTCAATGGGCTATTCCACCGTTTGAATGTGTGTGTGTGTGTGTGTGTGTGTGTGTGTGTGTGTGTGTGTGTGTGTGTGTGTGTGTGTGTGTGTGTGTGTGTGTGTGTGTGTGTGTGTGTGTGTGTGTGTGTGTGCTCGCGCGTGCGTGTTTTCCTCCCAATAGTAACCCTGCCAGGAGGTAATTTATTCCTACATGCTTCATTGCACACAGTGCTTATATTACATGAAGCTTCCAAGTACTGATTAACATTTACATTTCTACTTTTGCATCAATATTCATATTTACATTTATATTTTTATACATCCATATATTAACACTATACAGTTTAATTAACACAATATCAGTCATTCATGTTAGATTACAAGCACTGGAAGTTGATCTTATTGGAAAATTTAATTAATTCTAAGTCATACTTTTCGATGTCTCTGTTTCGACACTGGCCACTTGTCTCCGGAAGTGATGACGTATTGTATTAGTGGCATCACACACACACACACACAGATTCCAGGATCTGGAATCTGTGTGTGTGTCCGTGCGTGACTCGTAGACTATTTATTTCGCTCTTTTTGGTTTCAGGTTACGTAGGTTACGTACTAACAACAGAGGATATTTTTTTCAGAGACCGTGTATCGCCAAATGAATGCATCTACACCCCAATTCCCATAGTTCTACATGAACTATGGGAACTGAGACCTTTAGATGTTATAAACTCAGCTGATACCAGTCCATCCCAGTTAACAGCTGCTCTGCTCCTTCTAGATATTCTCTTGATTAAAATGTGATTGAATCGCTCGCATTCATCTTTCTCATCGAACCCCAGATTCTGCTAACTGGCCTTTTCATTGACTTCTCCCCATTCAAATTCATCGTGTACAACATTTCTTAGGGCTCATGAATCTTAGAGGCAGGACATGCGACAGGCTTAAAGAACTCGTCTATGAAGTGTCGCGTGACATGGTCATCCAATCGAACGCTTCCAAGTTCTTTCAATATCACGAACGTGGAGCCCAGTTTTGTGCAGAGCAACTGGCCGACACACTCGATTGATTATCTGGTGCCTGCCTGACGTGAGAGTTGCCATTTCGCCTTCCTCTGGTATCTTTGATCACTTATCGGATGAATTGCTGCAAAAATAATTCGCGGGTTTATCGTTTTCGATGGCCCTTTTTGTCTTCGGGATTAGCTTCAGTCATTAAACCTAATTGGAAAAGTTTTTTAATCTTCTTTGATGGGAACCCCCGGATGTTCTTCAGGTGGAGCGAACCTCTGACTGGAATTACTTTGTAATCAGGTGATACGTCGTGCTTTTTCCATGGTTACAAGAAGGTAAAAACGATCTCTGGTCTTTTTTTCGTTCATTCATCCACGCAAAGCCTCAAGCATCGTCAACATCGCAATTTCTCATTGATCCATTTACAGTACCTAACTTGTTCAATAGATGGCAGCACGTGTGCATCTCATAAAACGCTCGAAGAACCAAAAAATTAAGTAGTTTCAGTGCATGAAAACATTTTACAGTGTCTGTGTCTCGTTATCTGTCCCCAAGGAATCCAGAGAAGCTGCGCTTCGTTTCTTTTGTACAGAATCTTGTCCATGAGTCCCTCGTGGGAATAGCGTTTTTCAGGGTTTAGTCGAAAAGTTTCAGGTATTATCCTTTTTTTTTTGTATGTCGAGAACGGACTGTCTGCAGTTTCGAGCACTCAGAGAACAATAAAAAACCTCCTGAGGGAAGTTCCTTCGACGATGGGAATCTCATCGTGCAGTCTTAATTTCCTTCTTCATGAACTGCTTCACATTTCTTTGACGCGCTGAACGGAAGGTTTCTTCTCAGTCTGAAGTGCTTCTCATTTTGTGTTTGTATGTCAGTCGGAATTTCTGAGGGGTGCGGTTATTTCAAGACGCTTCCGCTAATCGCAGTACTACTCATTTCCGCACGTATCGTGGTCTAAGTGTGTAGTCTAGTTTTCGCGCATGTTTCGGAGCCGAGTTGGACGTGAAGTCGACTGCTAAGTTTTTACAGGAAGTACGCTGACCTTCCATTTCACGTGCTTTTTTTATTTATCTTTTTTTACTGGAGAAATCCCGCCGAAGCACCGTCCCTAATCGGCAAGGTTTGTTGATGTACACCGATGTCATACCGGAGCGCACTGCGTTAGCGGCGTTGCAGCTCAAAATAAAACGCTTGAAGGCAGAAGAAGTCGAAGACGCATTTTAAGCAACAAAAAAGTTCATTTTTCAAACTGAACATAGTTTTCTGATGTGATATCAGAACATTTCTTCCCCCCCCCCCACTTTTCAGCTGCCATATCAGCTAGAAATCGAATCTACGCTAATATAAACTTTTTTTTTTTTTTTCTGTTAACAACATTCAAGGAATCGACCATCGAAGTTGGGCAGGGAATTCTTTCTTTCTCTCTCTCTCACTCGTATATAGTATACGTTGAAGATACAAGAGATTTTCTACTTGGTTTTAACCCTTTTCCCAAGGAGGCGAAACAAAGTTTTGCGCGTGAAATCTCTTCACGCCTGAGCTACTTGTATATAGAGAGAGGGTGGTGACTTCGTATCACTTGTCTTAGTACGTATCCCATAATGCAAAGCATACCCCCTTTCGAACGTATATAATGCAATGCATAATATGAAGGAGTGTGTGCTTTGCATTATGGGATACGTACTAAGACAAGTGATACGAAGTCACCACCCTCTCTCTATATACAAGTAGCTCAGGCGTGAAGAGATTTCACGCGCAAAACTTTGTTTTGCGTACTTGGAAAAAGGATTAAAACCAAGTAGAAAATTTCTTGGCATCTTTAACGTATGATAAACCCAAGGTTAAAAAAAACCTTTTTACATCCATATATATGGATGTTCATCAGAGTCATAAAGATGTATTAAGATTATGTGAATGAATAGAGCAGAACACAAAAGCAGTGGGTGAGAACATTAAGACAGGGAGGAGGCTCACGTTCGTATTTGCCGTTAAATGTTTCCGACCCACACGCGCACTTGCAGGACCACGAACGAAGCGAGTTGTTAACCTTCGTTCCATCCCTTTCCTCACTCACTGGCGAGCGTGCGGAGACAAAGTGCTTTGGGGTGGCTAACACACTCGGCGCTTTATTCGAAGCAAAGCCCCCTCCCTCTTCCCCTGTTCATTCTCCCCTCAAGCGAACGCGCGTTCAAATAGACTTCATCGCCAACCTTCTGAAAGGCTGTCCGGAGTGCACTCTTCGTGTTCCTTTAAGTGACTCTCGGAGGAGGGAGAGGGGAGGACGAGCGAGTGAAACACTTTCGCTGCCACCAGCAAAGGAGGCCTAATTTGCACGCAAATGAGGCGGGCGTGCGAGGACGGATGTTCACCTGTTCCAGCTCCTTTTTAACTCGCCATTATCCGCCTTACGCGTGTGGCCTGGAAAGAGGGGGGGGGGAGGAGAAGCGCATTATTTACTTTCGTGCTTGCTTTGTAACTTTAGCAAGTGTTGGCGCGATGCTTTTCGCGTGGCCTTTTGCCCTCTGAAGCTGACGCTGGCGGAGAGAGTTGCAAGAGAGTGCTCGCCTTTAATTTACTGCGACATTCCGGCGTTTGTCGGAAAGGTATCGATTTGTGTTTAATCTGGAATCGTGTTAAGCCGGCTCGCCTCATTAGAGATTCCGCGGAAACGTGTTGAGGCGGGGGGGGAGCAGTCGCAGAAACGAAAACTAATTTGTACGCAAATGAGTAAAACATCTGTAGGGGACAAAAATGGCCCTCGAATATGCAATTAGAGGCGACGTTGGCGGCTCTTTTTGCGCACAATAAACTTGGAAATGACGATAATTAACTGGAGTGACGGCAAAACCTCCTCGAGACGTTAATTTAAGCACTTAATTCAATAACACCACGACGCAGACGGACCGCGGCAGCACAGCGGACGCTACTGAAGGCAATAAAAAATGCGCGGAAAATGAAAATCGACAGAAATAATGAAGCAAGTTGCTCCGAAGGAATCGCCGAGCCACGTGGTAGCGAGAATAATTTGAGGGGGGGGGAGCGTAGCGAACTGCCACGACGTGGGATGTCTGCTTTTCAGCTGCCAAGTCTGAAAAGAGGCTGAAGGTTAGCGTTGAATCAAAGCGACACAAAGAGGAGATTCTCTCCCCCCCGGTTTACGCTTCCTGCCTGGTTGTGACCCACTTTGATTTCATTTCAGATTACGGACACTCCGAGCGGGGAGGAGAAGCTGTTTGTTTGGAGCCCAAAGATCCACGGAGAGATATCTTTTCAGTTTCCGCTCCGCTGACAGCGAATGCAATCTCCTCCGACGCATTCACGGCGGCTCTGTTTGAGGAGCGCGCTCAGGTGGAGCTGAAATGCGTTTTTGTGACCGCGAACACGTTTAATCGCACACTCAGACTCCGAAACGGTTCTTGCAGACCGCGTGAGCAAGCAGTGACGTCATACACGTTCGCGTAATGACGTCATGGCACAGAACGAACTACCTGCAAAGCTCCTCGGCCAGCGTTCTCCTTCTGCTTAATATGTAACCGTGTCATTAAGAAGGGGGGGGGGGGGTACGCAGCCATTTTCCTTTCTCCCGCTTTACGAGGTGTCATTTTCATTCTGTGCTGTCCCTTTGAACTCTTCTATTGCGTCACGTCCCAAACTTGGTTTTCTCTTTCATTTTCGTACTTTTAAAACTTCGCTATGGGAAAAGGTTTCAGCTGTGCGTGCACTGATTAGTTCGATGTCTTAAATTGTTGGTGGGTTACGCTTTAAGGAAAAGTTGCTTTCCTCGAGAAGCATCACCTTTGAAGATGCTCAAGATAAGGCGTGGTTTCTTAAATATTCTTTGTGTGCAGTAGTGTAGAGTTTATTTCTAGTGAGTCTTATTCTGTGTTCTTTTAACGCACGTCCTCCACAGTCTCTCACCATCACGTCCTCAGCTTCTTCCCTTCTTGGTGTTCTTAGCATCATTTACCATTTTTCCTCTTTCGTTTTCATCCATTCCTCTTTTACTTCCATCCATTCCTCCAAGATGTCCCAACATATACATCGTCTGTTTTTTTCCCCTTCGCTTTATTTCTTCTTTCTGTTTTCATTTTAGCAACACATCACGTCGCGGTTCTTTGACTTTCTTCGTTTCGTATCTTATTTCACCACATCCTCGACGGTATCTTTCCGTTCTCCACTGTTTCCTCCATCAATCATTGCACCGCGACGTGTTTATGTCAGCAGAGGCAGGACTCGGCAAAGAGAAACTGCTTTAATTGAGAAAACTTGAACGGTCGTTGGGCTGGCAGAAACGGATTGCCACAACTCGGTCAAGCATCACACGCGCGCGCGCACACACACACACACACACACACAATTATCAGATGTTTCAGTGCAACGAAATACCCCACTTGGCCCATTTTAATGCAGTTTCCATGATTGTCTACTTCTACACTGCACTAACAACAGTTAGAGTTACAATAATTTCGAAGAGGGACGCGTCTGTTTAGGGGTGTTACAGAAGCGAAGAAAAGATATTCTTACTCCTTAACCACCTGCGACAGATAATCAGAATTTGTTTACATGTGAAAATTTCTGACATAAACTACGCAGAATTTCACACCTAAATTAATTACTGTAAGTTTCGTAGTTTATGATTTTTTTTCTTCCCAAATAAATGCTAGAAATACGCATTTCAAACTACGCGCGGAGGGATACAATACAGTACTACTGTGCGAGGGTTTTTGTTGAAGCAGACGAGAGCGTCGTCTCTTCGCCTCCAGTAACACAAAGCAGCCTTCGCGTTGATTGTCGTTACAAAGAGTGCTTGGGACGCTCTCATTTCAAATTTATTTCCCCGACTAACACTGCGCAGTTCTCCAGAAAGGGGATGCTAAGAAAAGCGATGTTAATAAAAAGAAACCTCGAAGAGGAATAACGCTGGAAACAAAATACGAGATCATGAGCAAACACGCGGCTGCAATGACTTGAAAGGTTAAAGATCATCGGGCGAAATGTTACCTAAGCACTTCAGGTGTGTGTGTGTGTGTGTGTGTGTGTGTGTGTGTGTGTGTGTGTGTGTGTGTGTGTGTGTGTGTGTGTGTGTGTGTGTGTGTGTGTGTGTGTTTTGCATTTTCCTCCCAATAGTAACCCTACCAGGAGGTAATTTATTCCTACATGCTCCATTGCATACAATGCATGTAGCTTCCAAGTACTGATTAACATTTATATTCATATAATTCACACAATATCAGTCATTTATGTTAGCACTGGAAGTTGATCTTATTGGAAAATTTAATTAATTCTAAGTCATACTTTTCGATGTCTCTGTTTCGACACTGGCCACTTCTCTCCGGAAGTGATGACGTGTTGTATTAGCGGCATCCGGATGGAGTCCAATAGCTGACAGTCGTAAAGTACTGTATGTGGTCAACAGTCTGTTGAAGGTGTGGACTGCAGATGCACGATGGTGATTCCAGGATATGGAATCTGCGAAGGTAGTGTCTTAGTTTTCCGTGTCCCGTTAGTAGCGTGGTTAAACCTGGAGAAATTGCGTGTTTTTTCAGCGGGAGTCTGCTTCTGATGCTTGGAAAGAATTCGTTTGTTGTTGATCTGTTTTTTAATGTTTTCCATTCTTCTTCCCACAAGTCTACGCTTCTTTCTTCTGCAAGTGTTTTTATTGCAGATTTCGAGAATTTCTGGTAACTTGTTTCTAGCCGTTCGTTTCTAGCTGCTTCTTTAGCCAAGTGATCCGCTCTCTCGTTTCCTGCTATTCCAGTATGCGCTTTCACCCAGCAGAAATTGATTTCCCATCCCTCTAGAGTGAGATTTCTTGTCTATTCTATCAATGCAATATGGATGTTCTGGTTTTTTAGGCCGCCTGTAGTGCTTCTACTATCGCTGTAGATTGTTGCTGTCTTTTGCTGAGAGGTGTTGAGTTCTAATTCCTGGAGATATGTGAGTGACTGAACTATAGCAAGTTGTTCTGCTTGGTTGTTGCAACAGAGAGGATGAAGCCTATAGAAGCGTTCTTGTATAACGGACTGTCTGTTGTACGCAGTGACAGAACAACCGACGTTCCCTTCGGTTTTGCTTCCGTCAGTGTATATTTGAAAATCGAGGGTTTCGGAGCTTTCCTTCTCCTTAATATTTATTCTCTTTGCTGGGTGAGGCCACCCACTGTAGTGAAGCGGGAGTCGTAGGAATTTGGATTGTTGTTGTAACTTTCGTTATATCTTCCGGAAGTGACGTCATACACAAAAGATAATTCTTGTATTTTCAGGCAGATCTGTGTGTGTGCTTGATTTTAAGGCTATTTTTTTTTTTCAAAAAAATCATTACTGTTTAGGCATAAACTGTCGTTTGTTTGACTTTTATTTAAATTACCGAATTACTAAAGTCATATGAGAACGCGATCTCTGTTCTCGCTTTCCGAGCGCTTGCTACGAACGAATTAACTCGTGAAATCGGGAACCACAACCTGACGTTTCGCCAGCTAAAACTAACATTATCCGAGGCACTTTGAAAAACACACTCAGCGAAGACTAAAATTACAGGGAACAAGGAAAGTTACGCGGAAGGCCACAGTGGTGCTCTACACGGCGATATTCTCTGATTCTTGCTGACGGACGAATACAGCGATGCGCCAAAGTTGACGTGGAGGTCACTGTAATTTTACTCTTCCCTGAGTGTGTTTTTCAAGGTGCCTTCACCGCAGAGTTTTTTTACCACAAAGCACCTTCTATACACTTGACTACTCCTTGTTGTGGATGTGATTGCAATTTCAATCTTCGCGCCTTTGATAATCCCAGTTTGAGCTGGCGAAACGTCGATTGTAAATACTTATTTTCGTTATTATTTCATTCCTGTTTGTACGTAGTTTGTTCCCCGAAATTTGGAGATAAATCACTGCAGCTATGGAAAGAGAATGCTGTTAGTCGTTGGCTGAGACGAGAGGGTTGTTTGTGCTGTAACTGCCGTAATGTTTGGCTTCCTAATAAATAAGAGAGATGTTGTGCGTTCTAAATTAGCGAGTACTGCATTAATCCACCTGATTTTCATGATTATTTTTAGCCAAGTGAGTTTTAAACCGAAATAAAAATAATCGCTTTCTACTGAATTGTGGAAAAGGTTTGTGCTTGTGACTGGATTCGCCACAAAGACAAATCGGCCACACGATTTGCCTTTTTGGCGGAACGAAAAACCCGAGTTGGTTTCCAAGAAGAAGGAATCCTTCCAAGAGCTTGTGTGTGTGTGTGTTCACAGGGCTTGTTTCGAGTGATGAAAAACGTGAGTTACTGGAAGAAATACCCCTCCGCTTCCGTATAGGGTGAAGATACTGCGTTCATTTCTGTTGCGAATTCTTCCACATCAACATTGGCGAGACAAATGGAAACGGACACGAAAAGTGAATAAGAATGTACGTTTTCTTAATAAAAATCACTCCAGTCGCCGTACTGTCATGTTTGTATGTGATGTGTAGCTGGGAGATTTTTGAGAAAGATAATAATTATTATTATTATTATCCATAATAATATAATTTGGCACTTTTGAACATTGGGCAGCCCTTGCGAGTCAAGTTGTATTCATCCATCGCACCATCCAGACGACAACAAAGCAATACGGAGACCCTCTTTCAACTGAGCCGCGAAGTTTAATTAAAAGCGAAGTGCATCATGGGAGGACATCCGATGTGGCGCAAGAAGGGTGGTGCAAAGACCCATGTATCAAACTATGGATCAATTAGTATCTCAGGAGTGGTGGTGAAGATTTTGGAAAATATTAGTTAGGGCTCGCATTCAGAAATGGGTTGACAGTGAATCTCTACGTCGCAATGAACAACACGGGTTTACTAAGGCGGGTCAAGTTTTAGCAACTTGCTCACATTCTATAACAATGTTACCATTGAAGTAGACAAGGGGAATGGATACACCATGGTATTTTGGGATTTGACAGAATACAGCATGGTAGACTGGTGCATAAATTGGAGAAAATGGGTCCAGGTCATAGAATATTAGCATGGATAAGAGGATGACTCACTGACAGATATCCAAAAGTGGTATAGGGGGATCGGAATGTTCAAGATTTAAAGTAACACGTGGTGAACCATAAGGTTCAGTGCTTGGTCCCCTGTCATTCAATCTGTAAATTAATGATATTGGGAAGGATTTGACAAGCGACATAAAACTATTTGCTGATGATGCAAAGATAGGGAGGGTAATCAGGAATGCTGTTGATATGCAGTACTTGCAGAATGATTTGAACAAGCTGGAATTGTGGGAATGGGAAAATGGGTGTCAGTTCAATGTCAGTAAATGCAAAGTCATTCACTTCAACATGTCCGAATATCCAATGCCGTGTTATATTGGTGGGATTAGGCTTGAAGAAACTGATGAGGCTAGGGATCTTGGAGTATTAATAGATAGGAAGTTGAAGTTCAGGGGCCATGTGGCAAAGATTGCAAATACAACTCCAAAGATAATTGCAATGCTGAAACGAACTTTCACACGTAAAGATAAGGATGTCATTTTGCCTCTTTACAAGGCCTTGATAAGACCTCACTTGGACTATTGTGCGCAGATCTGTGCTCCTGGTTTCCGTTGTGATTCTAATACAGTGGAGAGAATAAAAAGGCGTGTTAAAAATGATATCAGGATTGTGGAGTACTGATTATGAAGACAGATTGAGAAGACTGCGGACACTAGATGACAGGAGAAAGAGGAAAGATATGATTGAGACTTACAAACTGCTGAAAGGGTCATAAAGGATTTCAAGTGATGGAATTTTTCAATTTAGGGAGGGTGGGTAAAGGACGAGAGGGCATCCTTGGAAGCTTAGAATGAAGGCCGCCAAGTAGGTTGTGAGAGCTAGATTTTTCTCTCAGAGGGTGGTGTGTGATTGGAACGGATTGCCGTTGGATGTTGTGAGTGCAGGCAGTGTGAATGAATTCAAGAATAAGTATGATAGTTGGTGTGTGTGTAGTACGTGGCCTCCTTCGATGAGTCTCTGACTCCCTGGAGATCTCTCTTAATAATAATAATACAAATTTCAGGGGAGGCGCTTTTAAGCGGAAAACTCAAAATTTTATTTATTAAGACGTCGCCCGTTTTCATGCTGACTGCCATTCCCTGCAGCACCCGACACGAAGACCGAGCATCCCTTCGTGGAGGCACGTGACACTCTACGACATCGTACGTCGATATCATATCACCGGTTGGAATCTGGTGCGCCATTCGTCGCCTTAAGCCTAACGAGGTTACTTTGGTACACACAATTTGCCAGTGCAAGCAGCTTCAGAAAGGGAAAGAAAAAAAAAAAATTAAATTCCTTGAAAGGCCTCTAATTGCGCAACCTCGCTTCGATCACACTTCTGTTTGCTCTCCATCCACGACGCCTTCAGCAAGTGCGTTATTTCTATCCCCCCCCGACTTGTTTTGCTTTAGCAGAGCGGCTTTTATGTTTCTTTTTTACCTTCGTTCTTTGCACGTAATTCCGTCTTTCGATATCGTCTGCTTGAATGACGTTCGCCGTTTGATCTTACAATTTGGATGTTCGTCTGCTACAAATAAGCCATCGGAAACGCGGACGTTAAACCGAAATGGATCTTCTCTGCTAATCGAATTAGCTTCACGGCTTAACGGTAGCTGCATCGAACTCAATAGCGGGTCGCGAATGACGAAAAAAATTCGCTTACATTTTGCGAGCAAATGTTTCGGCATTTTTATTATTGCTTTTTTTTTTTTTCCCCCGAGGGTGCATTACAATCGCAAGAATTACCGTAAGAAGAAAATCTTATTTTCAACTTCTTGCAGCGAAGCGAGACCAATGAGCACGTGAGGGGGGGGGGGGATTTATCCTTGCAGATGCAAGAAAACGCTCGCGAAGAGGACGGCGAGTCATTTATTTTCTTTGGCAGCACTCCAAGGGTGAAGCGGGCTGTGACGATAACACATATGGCGTGCTGTTCGACACTTTGCCACGCGGCCCTCTTCGTCGGGGGCGAATTACTTACTCCTCGATGCCATCTCCGGTAATTAAATCACCCTCGCGAATCTCGGTTAGGCCTAACGCTGCCGAGCATTTTTAATTAAGATAAATCGCCTCGTTCATCGCGAGCTCTGCGCAACTCCATCCGAGGCGTGAAAGGATTATAATTATGGCAGCGGCGAGAGATTCTATTAATGTTGCACGAGAAGGACGGCAAGACGTATGGCTTCGTCGTGTAAACCGTGGCGAACCTGTCAGGCCTAAGTAATGGTCTGTTGTTCGGCTTTGTGTCGAGCGTGTCTGGCCCTTTGTGATCCGCAGGTTAAGGCAGAGCAAAGAAAGCGCCATTCAAATGAGACAAAGCGACGCCAATGAAAGAACTTTTAATGGCATTCGGTGCACCCCTGAATGGGAATTGCTGGGCGAGCGTCTCCACAGCGATAAGACGCGCATGCGCATTGCTGTGGAAGCCATTGTGCGAGGGATTCCGCTGTTGTGTTTATGTGGGACTTCTCGTCCGCGTTTTTTTGTCTTCTTTGGGATTGGGCCGGTGTTCGGATTACGAGGGCTCCGCTCCCTCCTTCAGTTCCCCCCCGAGTCATTGAGTTCGAAAATTTCGGACGTTTCCACTGTTGCCGTCACAGATACCCAGTGGTGTTTTCGCACGAGATTTTTTCCTTAAAATTAGATCGTGATTCGCCCGCCTACCTTCGACGATCGCAGTAACGGACGCGTCAAAGATAAAGAAACCGTCGGTGGTTACACGGCCTTGGTTTGCAGCTGCTCCATTTATTACTTGCTCCGACTGCCATCCTTCTTGTTTATCATCTTACATTCCGCGCTGCTTTTTGGCACGCGTAGCGCGTCCACTACACACACTCGCGAAGACAATGAGAGATTTCAATTTCCTGAGAGCTTCGCCTCCTCCATTACATTTCTTTATCTGCTTTCAACACAAAATTTCCTTTCCATTGCGAAAATGCGAATGACAGCTTCCTCCCCCGCCTTCAACACGCGCTTTTTCTGCTAACACGATCGCACCGTGCTTCTCATAACGCCTTTTCATTTCTCGATCTCACCTTAAGTGTTTCGAAAGAGGCGCCACCTGGTGAGCTATTAATCGCCTCACGGCTTTCGTCGGGATAAAAAAAAAGCGAGAAGTGTTGCGGGAACGAGGGACGGAAAAGCCTGTGAAATGAATGCAAGCAGCAACAGAAACGGCGACTGCCCCCGTCGAACCGAGACGGCCCCGACTGTGTTCGTACTGTTTTGATCTCGGGAAATGCGTTTAATGGTTTTGCCGTCGCTTCTGACGCCTCCATTAAGCTGCCACATCCTATTAGGTCCCCTTCCCCACCCGGCACGAATTCTCGCAAATACGGGTCGACACCCGCGTTCGGGGATTAAGAATAAATCTTATTATAGTACGAACGAGAAGAACTCCGGAAATCTCGGTAGTCGCCGACACTTTCTGAACCCTTCTCACGGTTGAAGTACCGCCAGGGGGCGCTTCAACGACAGACGACGTCGAGCGATCCCTTCTGGTAAAATTCTTTGGACAACACGGCCAAATTCGAGAGTACAGTAAGCTGCGTTTCCGCCTCTTCCGGCACCGGACGGAAATTACTTTGTTCGCTAACGAATCGAAGTCAGTTAGTGGAGATGAGAAGAACGTGGATTGTCGCAGATGCACAAAAAAGACGTGACAGCTTCGGGGAGGAAGAATGGAAGTGGCTCACCAAAATCGTATTAAAAAAATGTATTTTTTGCCAACTTAACTTAATTCTTGCCTGGACTTCTTCTGAAGTGCTAATTTTAATATCGAAAGCTTTGTGTTGCAGGCCAACATCCAAAAAATCCGATGCAGGTATCGTGACGTATAATTTCCTTGCGTTGCATGCCATTTGGTGGGATGCAAGGATTCCGTTTATACTAACCAACCTTGAAACACATCATTTCAGTAAAGAACGCGAATAGCAAAATTTCAGCCATCATGAACAAAAATTGCAATTAAAAAATGTTATAAACACCAAACACTCTGTTGAAAACTTTATGCCGAGAAACATAATCCCCATCCTACTCCACACACACACACACACACACACACACACACACACACACACACACACACACACACACACACACGCTCGCGTTTTACATCTCTTCGTTAAACTGAGAGATAAACATAGTTCCCGACTTGAACAGTCTACCGAATAGCAGATGCACATTTGCGTTAACTGCCGGCAGATGGCAGCAGCGTAGACGGACACATGCGCCAAATCGATTGGCAGTGTAGCTTTCGATATTAAAATTTTCTTTTCCTTTAAAGTCGGTTATGACAGATGTCATTGGATGAAGATTTTAATCTTCCTCAGCCAGAACGGGGCTTTTTTTTTTTTTTAAGAACTCCCTGGAGGGAAAAGTCTCGGCTCAAAGTATCAGAAGGAATAAGGAGTGTCATGCAACGCCACATTCAAGGACGAGATTTCTTTGACGTATGGAAAGAATCGGCGAAGCGAAGAAGCGATGTGGAACGCGATGAACTTTGGTGTAATTAAGTCCCGTACTGAACTTCGGACGAAAAAAAGAAAAGTTAAAAAACAAAGTACGGGTTTGTTCTATTGAAATGGCTTTAGACCCAAGCGGACAAACCGACCTTGCGTGCAAACGTTAATCATGCGTGTGGTGGGTTCCCATGTAGCACGAGAGTACTGAAGCATTCTCACTCTTCGATATCAACGCACATCGGGGTTTGCGCCTTCAGCTGGGAAACGCCTCTTCAGAATCAGAGCAGCAGCAGCGCCATCTGCTTTATTGGAGTTTTATTGTTTATCGAAGTTGGGAAACATTCCACTTCTAAATTGCAGCGTTTGGTCCAGCAAATCCCCGTGTCGTATCTGTGCGCAAATGAAGCCATAAAGCATCGCGTGGCCACACGGCGTTCCTGCTTGTCAATTTCTCTCGCAATCAGGCGATTCGCTCGTGCACTCGCCACTGCGGCCACAACAACAGTCCACGTCTCCCGTGATAGTTGCCGAAGAATTTCTCATCGATCTCGTCCGGGAAGAAAGAAAAGAAGGAGGGGGAAAGGGTTCCTCCCCCTAAAAAGCAGCGGCTTATACTGCGTTATGTACCCACAAGGAGACCAGCGGGAATGGCTTGTCACAGTGCCGTAAATTACGGCGACTCAATTTCTTGGCTGCGGACAGACAGAAATAACTCCGGGATGTTGACTCGTTTGCGGGCCACAAATCAAAGCCGATTGCTTATTACGCCCTTCCCCGGATAAGTGGAGCGCCATCGATACGCAGCCCACGTTTTGGCTCGGAGGGAGCTCATCTATCCCCCCTCGTAACAAGAAAGATATCGGCGACGAATAAGAATCTACAAATGTCGTTCTTTTGCTAAACGAGCGACTTTAGCGAAGCACTCGGCGACGCAGCGAGATCATCATCCTGCCTCGAAGTGACTAAGAAATGAGTCCGAGCGGCTTCTTTGTGAGTTTGTCTTTTGGTTTACTGCAGTTTCGGCATCCCCTGATTTCATGTCGGGCTTAAGAGATGAAGTCAGCACAGTTTCACGCCGAAAGCAACACCGACTCGTCACGAGATGCTTTTCCACTCAGTACAAATAACTTGCGATGCATCGTGGTTTCTTGAGCTTACTGCGCATTCTCAGAACCAACTCATCTCCTTTTACTCTCTGAAGAATGCAGACGATGTACAGATTGATATAACAACGAGGCGAAGCCTAATTTATAAGTTAAGACGTGTTTATAATTAAGGAATAGATCGATGTAAAAGATAGAAAGAAGAAAGAATTAATTTATGTGAGATGAAACTTGAAAAAAAAAAAGTTAATTTCGGCAGATGCGACGTCCAGAGAGCGATGTTACGTGAGGGACAAGAAGCAAGCAACTCCTTCACAAATCTATTCTTAGAGACACGAGCTCCGTCATTTTTTCTATTCCATTTTGAATTGCTTGCTTGCTTTTCTTTCTATTCCGAGCCCTGCAATGCCTGTTGACACCTGCAAATGTGATGCCGTGAAATAAAATAAAGAAAAAAAAATTACAAACCGTCATTTACGCGCGCTTCTTTACGAAGAGCGGGGTACACTACGACATCTCTCAATGATAAATCATTTGCGCATCGCACAAATGATTCATCATTGAGATGATGCACCGTGCATCATCATCATCGCATTTGTGCATCGCACTGAGATACCGGCTGAAAAATCTCGAGCTTCGAACCACTGGAAGAGTCCGGTGGTTCGAACTCGAGGTTCTTTACGCTTCTCCGATCAAACTTCGCTCTGCCTTCTTCCGGCCAAACTGAGGAAATGAGTTGGCTCGTCAGTGCACGATGGTCAGGCAAATAGGTGGATGCACCATTTAGAAGCGCCGGAACAGGATCGTATTTCATCGCATTGGTTGCACACAGGGATCCGCTTTCGTGTCGCAAGCACCTTTATCACAGAGTAGGAATGAGTTCAAATGGGGTCTGTGACGGACGGCGATTTGTAGGCGAAGGCAATCTCGCACCTCGAGCACCCAATCATTTTTAATATCTTCCTTGGAGAAGAATTCGCCTTCCGACTGCGCAGACAAGAAAAGATTTCTCCTCTTGGAAGCGTCGCGTCCAAAAACAGCTGAGCGTTCTTTTCCGAGCGTGGCTTCGCTTCGCTCCCGAACAGCTGATAACTCTTTTCAAGCCCTCGATCCTCCGGCTGCGGGACAATGTTCCGAAAATCTCTTTCAAAGTCTCCGATTGCGCTCGTCAGAGAGCGATCGCATTGATTAATGGCCGCTCTCTTCTTCACTCACTCCGCTGCCTGTCGCACAGCTGCTCGCTTTCTGGGCCTTTCACAGAGCTGCGTTGGAAATTGTTTATCTCCGCTTCCATCCATAATTCCACCTCCCCCCACACACCTGTTAAAAGCCTGCGTGCTCACCAACTTCTACAGACCGGTTTGACTCGCCTTTCCCTGACAGACAAACCGGCGCTTATTTAAGTGAAATGCAAACAAGCTCTTCTTTCTCTCTTAAAGTGCGGGCGCTCCGGCAACGATCCTGTTCACACGGATATACAGAAGAGATTATAGAAAGTGGGGAAACCAAAACAAAAAGAAAACTATTTAACCCCTTGCCAAAGATTTTACACCTGCGGACAAGCTCTTCTTGATCTCAGCTTGCTTTCGAGGCAAATCCTAGGACACCCATTTGTGGAGGAGTTTTGGCATCTTCGTCTCGCAATTATACAACTCATAAACCGTATTACAGTAAGCATCGCGACTTCCCTGTCCTGGAATGAAACGCAACACTCCCGTGCATATTCCTGTCCTTGCAGTGAACTCATCCGATTCGTTTGTACAGCAGTCGACCGCCCGTCTGTTGCCATTTGTGGACAGGAAGCAGAGCCTACGAACTTCGAAGGAGGTGTGATCGTATGACGCCATCATCTGTTCGTGAGAATGCATCACTCGAAACCCCACTGTTTGTCAGCCGATTTGAAAATGTGAAGATGCCACTTCAGTCAAGATCCTCGCAGGGAGACTCACGAAGCTGATTCGCTAAAACAGCTTGGAAGGTCCGATGCGGAAACAATAAATCGGGAGATCTGAGAATGCGAAGTAAACTAAAGTGGCAAAGAACGGAGCGCAGTATTCTGACACGATGAACGTTGTGAGTGATCCGTGGGCGTAGAAAAGGTGTAGTGTATCACACTACACCTTTTCTTCGCAGATCGAATGGATGAGTGATTGGTGCCCCATCCCCCCATTATGCTGAAAACTTTCCCAAGTAATGCCGATGCTACTCCACCTTTTCAATCTTTCCTACCGACTCGCATCTGCCCTGAGCTCAGAAACAAGCCGAGTTGAGCCCATTAAAAATCGTCCAACGAATTGCAGTCTGATTGGTTTCGTTTCAATTCTCTCGAAATCACAGAGGATGCGATCAGCCAACTTATTTATCATCTGAAGGTCGCCACCTAACTCGAGACAGGCAATGAGGTCACCTCGCTATTCTTGATCCATCAATCCATCTCTAATTGACTACCCTTCTCTCTGAAAATGTCGGAAGAAAGTGACAGCCTCTCGACAATACGACTCATCAAGTCAGGCAACGAGACCAGCTCGACAAACTGCTGTTTCGTGACCTCCATTCTCCCCTTCGCAATTGGGGCGAGAGCTTCCTCTCTGCCCACTCGTTACGTGTAAGGGTGGGTGGTTACCTCTCTTCGGATTCGGGCTCTAACGGAGGAGTATTCCTGACTTTAAATCGTATTGGAAGCTTTGTTGATGACGTCAGACGTCGTTTCTCTTCCTCATTCTCCAAACCTTGTGATTTTCAATCATTAGAAGGCTGAAAATATTCTTTCGCTAAAAACGCCACCAATTGAGTGAGAAACGCTTTGTGAACTTTAAGATTTTATGCTACAAAAACAAAGTCTTGTCTTATTTATCGCAAGAAAGATCGCACTTCTCCCCTTGCTCTTAACTACACCCGAGTCTTCAAAGTACCGTCAAATTTCTTTCTCGAGCCACCTCCGCCCTTTCCTTCTTCACCCGCCCAAAGCACTCGGTGTGCTTTTCCCCTTCCTCTTAAGCGCTGCTCATCTGCTAACTCAACCAATTCCACACCTGCCTGCCCTTGGAGTACTGCGTGCACATTTGGGGTGGGGCACCGAAGCCTTACTAGCACTGCTTGGTGCAATTTAGAAGGGAGCAATCCGGCTTAGTGAGGATCCCCCACCTCTCTCTCTCTCTGACATACACACACTCATCTGCCCCAATCCTTTTCTCTCCAATACATTTGTTTCCGCTTTTATATTGTACCTAAAGGCACGCACTTCCATGGACCACTTTGCTGCATTGGCCTTCCTCATTCCTCCTCTTTTTTCAACATTGCCATAACAAGAGCAGCTGCCAACCAACATCCGCTTACCGAATCAACTTCTCTTGTTCCTCCTTCATTCCATCCACTTGCTCTTTTGAATAGAATCTCTCTCTCTCTTTAAGGCTTGCGACCTTTCGTGTGGGATTTCATTTCTGAATAAGTCCATCCCCGTGTATTCCACAAGATGGAGTGGTAGCCACGTGGGATTAAAATGATCCACAATATCTGATTCATGAGAGTATGTCTAGAAGGTTAAAAGCGTGATCAGATCCGTAGGATCTGATCACGCTTTTAACCTTCTAGACATACTCTCCCGTCGTATATACACACACCGTAGGAAGACCCTTCCCTACGGTGTGTGTGTGTGTGTATATCGCTTTCCGTCGTTCGTATTCTACGGTGAGAATGAAGTCATCCAGTTGATCTGCTGTGAAGCCCAGTTGAATATAAGCATGCTTCCGTGCTGTCCGGTAGACACCAGACGAACGTGATGACTTGTGCACGTGGGCGTTGATTCTCTAACACACATTTTGAGCATAATTGACAGATCAGATGCCGTCTGGGCAAGCTAGTTGTTGTTGGTATCGAGGCTATATTAAAGATCTTTCTGGATGCCTTTCTGACAAAAGAGCATGCAGAGATTGGGAGATTATTTGTCTTGTTAGCTAGACACGAGCTGGATACCACGATGCCATCTGGATGTAAGGAGGACCTTGCCACGTGACCAAATGATTCGAGAGCCGTTTCAATAGGAAAGGCCACGTTTTTAGCATTTGGCCCTTGGAAAGTTTGGATCCTCTCCTCCCCTGTTTTTCACTGCTGGTGCGAACCGCTGAGCACGAAGATGAACTCCGTCGTATGCTGAATATTTTCTTGAAAAAATATCGCAGAGTATTTCATTTTTTTTTTTTTTTAATTTTGGCTGGTTGGATTGGACAGCAGTGGCAACGAAGGCTCTAACAGGAAGGATTGCTTCGTTTATTCTTTCCGAGTGTTTGGATCAGAAGAACGGAAACAACCACAGAAAGGAGGAGGAGTAGAAACGACGGCAGTAACCCATTTGGCACCGACGTAGTGCCAAAAGGAATATGGCTTGAGGAGTGACGTGCCGTAGATAAGGAAACTTATGGAATTTTATTGTCTCGGAGACCGAGAGGACAGCTAATAGCCGCGCAGTCTAGTCAGAACGTGATGATCGCTATCCTAATAGTTCGTAAGCTCTCCTCCCCCTCTTGCTTCCGGAACTTCCGCTACGCGAAGACCTTTAAACGTTGTAAGAAGCACGACATGCAAACGCTCCCAATCTACGCAATCCCAGAGATGTTCTGCGGCATTCAATGCGGATTCGGTGGCTAGGGTAACACCTGGAAGTCGCTGTCGTGTTTCTCAAATCCTCTCAATGTGACGCGGCACATTCTCCTGCGAAACACACTGGAAAACACTCGCCACGAAGAAGGGTGCTGATCGGCCCAGTGAACCGATACTTTGTACATTTCGCAATACGGAATCAGAATTTCTAGAGATTCCCAAAAACGTCCCCATGCTGTAACGCTGCTGACTTCTACTTTTATTTTTATGGACGATGACATCAGGAGGATTCTTCTCCCCGGGTTTTTTCCCAGCTGTCCACCCATCATCCACTCAGCATCATCAGAAACGAGAACCATCCAAAAAGGAAAGTATTTTCCTGTCTTCGATGGTCCAATGACGTCTCTCAGTACCAACTGCAGACATTTCGTTGATATTAGGCGTTAGCACGGGTGCCTTCACTGTGCGCCAGTTTCGTAAGTCCACACAGAAGAAGCTACGTTGGATTGTTGTCTGGAAATTAATTCCACGCTCATATTTCCAGTGTTTCGTCTACAGGCTTGCACGAAGTGGGACAAACTTGCGTTTACACAAGCACCGATCAGCATGGGTGGATAGCATTGGCCAACGGCACTCTTGGAGCATCTCGACTACAGTTCAGCGAACAGATCGCATTGATTGATACTTCTTCCCCACTTCAATCGGTATAACCTCCCACATCATGACCTCCCTGTTCGAAGTCCTTTGCCCAAGTCGATCGGCAAGTTTGACAGCAGCACTTGACATACCTCCGGTGTTGTGTATATGCTACCTTTCACCGTGACACAAGTGCCCCCGGGAGAGAGCGATGGAATGGCTGTTTGCGAAATAAGGGTGTGGTCATAATATTTCGATCGACAGAAGAATGGTGAGCATTTTCCACCTGGTAGGTCGACAGTTTATGTTCGGTTATTACTAACAGCGAATACTCCGACACTTCTTCGCGATGAAGAAGGGAACGAAGCCAGTTGAAGTTGTAAACATGGAACTTCCTGGGAAGATGGCTTCCCATTTTCGATGCTTAGACTGCCAAAAAAGAACTATCATTTATAAAAGGAAAGGTCGGAGTGGTTATCAAATTTTGGAGAGCGATAAAGACGGAAACAGTGTAGTAAGAAATAAATCACAATTCAGAGGGGTTCACAAATTCCATTTAGCGTTTCAAATTTTAGGCAGTAGATGATTTTCATCGCCCAGTGTGATACAACCACCACGTTTATTGGCAAGTGGGGTAACTTCCACCGATGATAGGTTTATGACTTTTTCTTGGGTGGGTTATTGTCACTTTAAAAAGGTCAGGGTAGGGGGTCGAGTACACCACGCAAGAATGATAAAATTGTGAGTAGGACTTGAGAAGTTGAAACCATGTCCCGGCCCGGATCAAAAGATTCTTATCATTTCTTGCTTGCTTCTTCAGCTGTTCAATTTGTGGTGGGATGTCGTACTGAAAACCGATAATAGGGGAACTTTCTTTGTCCCTCGAAACCGACAAAGTTACCACCCCAGAATTTTTAAGGCGAAGAGTACCAAAGAAGTCGCAAAGAAGCAACCCATCTATTCTGGATGAGCTGAGTCGGAATGTGGAGAACTGGATATTCGTGCAACATAAACCGCCCGTGCAGAGGTTTTACAGCAGCACACACGCGCTTGCTGCTGAAGAAAAAAAGGCTGAAAGATAAACGTAAGAGGTGTTTGCCAAAAATCTGAAACGGTTGGATTTTCGCTGCTCATAAACCAGGCAGCCGATAAGCAAGGACGAGCGATGATTGGGAGTGCATGACGGATCTAAATTATTTTTTTTTTTAAAGTAAGCGCGAATTATTTTGTTTCCAGCTCCGAATGAAATGCGATTTTCGCTCAGTAAAAAACGTCGGCAGTGTGATTCACATTTCGAGTATTTCCAACGAGGGAGATGTTTTTTCGGAAAAACTGCTCGACGGCCTTTATCCGAATGTCGCAGTGAAGTCAGATGAAAATGTATGTGGGTCGTCGCTTTTTGTGTTAATTAAATACGAACCGAGGATCGGTGACAACTCCGAAGCCCAGAAACTTCCAGCTGCGACTCGGTGATCTTAATCGCTCATTCCGCACGGCGCAGCAGTCGGGAAGGGGGGGGGGGGTTAGCGCGAGAGAGAAACGTTGTAAAGTAGTAATTGCGTCGAAATCATTTTCTCACGGGAAGCGTTTATGCCGATCCCCTTAGCAGTTTCTTGTCGAAATGCAAATCTCCATTGATCCATTGGCTTCGATGGTCAAACGGGTTTTAACTGTCAGCATCAAAACGACATTTGCAGTAAGTACGTCCTCTGGCGGTGTTTAAGGGAAACGTTTCTCATCATCCGGTTAATTGACGGCTGAGTTCAACGTTGGGTTCCTCCGTGATTAAAACGTGGTATTTCGTTTAGCTGCGATCGTCTACAAACGAACTAAAAAAGGAGGGGGGGGGGGGTCTTTTGGTTCCATAAAAGCCCCGCATTTCTGTAGGCAATGTGGAATTCGAGTGAATTATGCGCCACACGTGCGAGATGAGTTTTATGTGGAGCAGCCATCAAACGCACCTGAACATCCGCTAACGGAAGAGTTGCGTTAATGGAGAGCCCCTGTTTTTTCAGGTAGGAGTCATTACGAGAACCCCCTCCGCTCCCCTCTATTAAATGTACCGTGAAAGTTCTTCATAAGTAAGAGGTTTCTTCCTTTGAATTTAGATTTATGTTTTCTTCGTAACGCAGAGGAGGAGGAGGGGGGGTTACGGCAAGCAGATGAGCGATGGTTTATGGATGAACACATTAAAATAACTCAATCAAGCGAACAAATTAATCTCCCTTGCGAGGGCCCCATCGCTCTATTGGGGGGCTAAAAAATAACCTCTCGGTAGCGCGCCAAGTGATCTGCGTGCGAGATTAAGGGGTCTTAGGAAGTAAAGCGCAATATCTTTACGGAACAGCCCCGAGCAGTCCTTTTAACTGCGAAGCGATGAGAAGAAAGTTTCGTAAGTGCTTATCGGCGTGGACATCAACGGGGTTTTTATGCGCGGAGGCAGAAGACGCGCTGATGGGGCATCTATCATCCACGCAACATTAAATCGGGGCATCCCTGCAAAATATGACAGATGTTCGGAGAATAACGAGAAGTCACTTGTTACGCCCTTTTTACGGCACCATTAAGCAACAGGGGGGCGCTCGCCCAAGCGCCGTCTAGTGCACTAAATGAACGATAATTCTCCTCGAGCGCGGCGTCGTCTTTATAAATTTCCATATAATGCCAGCGTTTATTTAGCTCTCAGACGAAGAACAAACTGCCCCTTGCGCGCCCCCTCCGGGGTCTTCTGTTTCATTTTTCCTTCGAAACTTAATTCCTACTCGAGTGTTGTTAGCAGCTCATTATCGACCTTTTCCGATGTTAATGGCATCGCTTACCCCACTTGACACCAGCAGAGGACAGCGACTTCGAGACACAAATTCTCTCGTTAACTCCACTGGAGAGTTCAAACTCGAATTATTTACGGAGCTGACGGGAATAGTTGGGGCAAAAAAGCAACTGTTTTTTGTTGTTGTTGTTGTTTGTTTATTTCGATTTGATTTTTCGTTTCATCATCACAATCGCCGGTCATCTTCGTGCATGCGCGGCGATGGGAGAATTGCACACAACTCAAAGAACCGCCGCAACCCCACGTGGATTGTTTAAGGAGGGGAGATGCGCCTTCGTTCCCTGCAACACAGCGGAGTGTTCGACGTAAATTGAGTTCGTGATAATCAAAACAGAAAGGCGAATGAGCGTCGACTCTTACGCCCTGAGGACCAGCATGCCGAAGAAGAACTCTCGCGCCCTCACAGGCAGCGAAAGAGCACTCTGAGTGCTTCTTCCCAACATGCTTTTCCCACGTCTCGTGACATCGGATTGTGCCTCTGGTGACTTCGATATCGGTTGTTTGGATCGATCCCTTGCCGATGTTGATGCTCGTCTGGTCGCCTTAAGATGTTTCCTATATAAAACTTCGGCTGTCTTTCTTCGGTCTGCTATCTCGTCTTTTTCTACCAGAGACCACGTGCTATGGTGGAAGTAGAGAATTGCGCATGCGTAAATCAGTATTGTTTTCAATCATTGCTTTTTTCACCACCAGTCGTTTATCTTCCATTCTTTACGATGGTGAATGCTCCTTTAAAATGCGTACTGCATTCGCAAAAGTGCCTTTCTTGGGTCACTTTACACCCTTCGAGGCATGTTCTCGAGAAGACCTGTGTGAGTCCCGCATGTCCAACCATTCTGCCTTTAATATCGGCAACACTCCTTGTCGGAAGCGGTTTGACCCTCTCCCAACACTCCAGTTAATTCTAAAAGCTGGATTGGGATCGGAATTCTGCGCGAAGAAGTCCAATATTTCAGCATGGGCAGTCGAGCGGTCCTGTCTTCGCTTGTGTTTTTAGAAGATTTTTCTTCGCCATCATCCCGCTTATTGAGAGTTTCCGAACCAACGACGCCAGCATGTCTGTTAAAGAGCCTTCGCAGCTCTCTCGTTGTAGACGAGGCCTTTTGATTGTAAAGTAGCGGGTTCGATTTCTGTCTAGAACGTGAATAACATTCTTTCGGGATTTTCGACTGAAAGCAAGTTAACCCGCCTCGTTTTTCCTCCCCCTAAAACAGACCAACAGGCCTGAAGAACACGCGCAATTTACAGCCATAGCAGAATTCAGGTAGAGTTAACCGCTCCTATCATAAGCACTGTGAGGTGCCTAATAAGAAGGTTGATTGGCTGCGCAGGCTGTTGAGCCGAACAAGAACGCGGGTGATTTACCTTGTGAAAAGGGCGACGACACAAAATATCCAAATGTGTTTCATTCTATGACGGGGATGTTCGAATTTCAACGTGCGCACTTTTCTTCAAAGTTCGCATTAAGGAATCCCAGGATGGCATCTTAAACGCGGATGTTCCTTCACAGCACGATCGTTCCCCCCAACAAACAGTCGTGCGTCTGCCTTCGATGGCGCATTCGGGAGGAGTGCGAGCGCTATGAAATGCGATGCCAATCTTATCGGTTCCGTCCAGGAATTGTCGGAGCTTCTTAGTTAAAGGTGAGTTCCCATCGCATGAAGATGGCAAAAGCTTTCCTGTTCCAGAAACGCAACCAAATAGCTATACCAGTGAGAGAACCCACGTGACTAAGAGACATAACGGGGTACATTCAGCAATCGTCTCGGTAGGAAAGCCATCAACGATGTGAGCATTTCAATCATAGTTAATCGGGGTTGCTTTGTGCTACTTCTACGATGTGCACTGACTGACTGCTCCCCTCCTATCACCTGTGGAATCCGTCGCTTTCAAAGAGCCTTTTCAACTTTACCTATACAAGTTTCCCTGTATTACTAAAACCTTGGTATTTAGGGTCCAGCTACTCACTGAGGAGACCTCAAAAAAGGTTGAAACCGGTCTGGGTGGTGACCCCATCCATAATGTATTGCAGTATACATCTCTTAGTGAGATGTGCTTCACATTATGGAAAACACTAAGAATAGTGATCAGAGCTTTACTCACCTTTACTCACCCCTTACTACGTTCAGGCGCAAACTTAATTGTTTTCATACTTGGGATTAGGAGTAAAATAACTAAGTTTATAGAATTACTTGGTAACCCTAATATACAGTATCCCCAAGTTAAACAAACTTATTTACATATATATATTAAAAATGAAAAAAGATATAAAAAAAAAAATATATATATATATATATATTGCATATTGAGTTATTTCATTTATTCAGTTATCATCACATTACATCATCATTGGCATATCATTACATCTTATTCATTTAAATTTTCTTTCGAAATCATCAAATTGTAAATCAGTGACATCCTGTGTATAACCCAAGAGCACGAGCTCATCCGGGTTGCAACAATAGCACAGCCATAAACAGTACACAGAATATTGACAATAATGTTTTTTTTTTACAATGAAATGTATTTTTATTTATTTATTTATTTTTATTATTATTTTGAAAAGGTACTTGGTAATAATGAAAATTAAAGAAGGTTAAAGATATCTGAAGTTTCAGAAACACTGATCTATCCAAAAATATTTAGTCTGAAACATAGGTGTACATTACGCTGTTCGTTTTCTTAAATTCCGCTTCGAATTTGGATAGACGAAACAGAGCGATATGCACTTACATTTTTTCAGCGTCATTTCAATTTTCTTCTTCTTTTTTTATTATTATTAGTACCGATTTTATTTATAAGCTTCCTATAATTGTACAAAATGTTGACCAATCACGTGTGTAGCGTAAGAGCAACAGCTCATCCAGGTTACGATTTGCATAAAGTTACAAAGTTGTATGCAAGGCATTTTCATTATAACACACATGTACATTCATATAATATACATATTATTATAATATAATTGCATAATAAAATCACATGCTAATATGTACAGAGAAAGTTGCATAAGAATTAATTAGGAACAAAATAAAACAAAGCAGTTAAATAGCATTTAAATTTTACGTTTCACACATGAGACTGGAGCTTTGAATACAAATATGCTAAAAACCAATAATTTATACGATTATTTTGAACAGAGCTTCCTCATTTCTGTGGGAAAATAAATACTCTTTGATTAGAGTTTTGTATTGGTTTGGGTTGGTTTCGTTTCTTATTGTTAAAGGTGGTGTGTGGAATACTTTTGGCGCTAAATAAGTATAATGTTTGCGTGTTGCTTCTTTATTTGCTTTTGGAACTAAATATTTTAGGCGCTTATGTCTACTAAGGAAAGCATCTCGTTTGATATTTACGTATTCGTTGTCGTTTTATGAATAATAGCACCCTATAGACGTATAAATACCTAAGGGGTAGTATGTTTAGTATGGCGTATTTATTACACATTGCAGTATCCTTGTGTTTGTTTCTAGTTAAGATTTGAATTACTTTATTCTGAGTGGAGACCAAAGGTTTCCGAGTAGTGCGATACATTCCTCCCCAACTCAATATACCAAATTGTTGTGTGCTTTGAATCAAAGCAGAATATAATATTCTTAGCATATTTAAATTTAAGAATCTGTTTATGTAGTAAAGTCTGTTTAACATAATCCTTACTTTATTTACGACATCGGTGATATGCGGTTTCCAGCTTGAATTCCTCTCAATTTTTAATCCCAAGTGAATTATTACACTGACTTTTTCTATTTCCTCGCAGTTGCAATTTGAGTTTGTCCTGCAATTCCAATCATGCAAAATTAATTGTGCAGTGAAGCACTTTTAAATGCTTTTGGAAACATAACGAAAGATTCTGTGCTTCTAATAATTCTCAGAAGTATATGTATTGGTTTCAAAAAACTAAATATGCAACCCTTAATTTTACTACAGCAATAAATTCCCAACGTTCGCGAAATGAAAATTAACTTTCAGATGAGAGTCACATTGTCAAAAACCACATGATGGCAATTCCACAAGCATGGGAAGAACCTTTGAACAACAGTGCAAATTTAACAATAAGAAGATTTAACAATAAGGAACAAAACAAAATAGATCGTATTTTTCACTTTATTTATTTTCTGCATGTTAGATTCAGTAAATACAATTTGAAAATAATATTTTAATCAAACAAAATGTGTAAATTTAAATGAACAAATTGGATGTCGTTGGTGTGTGATACGAATTTAAGTAAGACCGTAACATTTTTTCTCCTTGTAATATTTCATGCTACAAACTAACCAGAGACTTTTTTTTTGAAAATCCACTCAATGAAATTGTGTCAACTCTTGAAAGCAAAAGGAAATGGGAATTAAATTAATAGCAAGAATTTTAGTGGAGAATATTTCACCTGAAAAGTGACAATTTATTTATACTAAATGTAGATACCTCCAATAGACTAGAAAAAACAATCTTACTTAAAGTACGACTATTAGAATCTGGTTATTTACAAAGGGACATTAGATATTTTAACCCATCAAGTTACTAAACTCTTAAAAAGTTTGTTGTATAAATAAAAAGGTATCATAGCATGCAGATAACAAGTGAATCAACATGCATATGTCAAAAAATATTCACCATTGGAAGAGAAAAATCAAAAACCATTAACGAACTTAATAGCCAGGCCCGTTCTTCGTTGAAATGATACCAAATGATGAAAACAATATGGGAAGGAATTTCAAAACTTTGAAAGGATGATGAATTTCTTGTTTGTTGTGATCATAAATATTTGTATCGGGAAGAATATCTGATATAATTGTGTTAAAATATACATATATATAAATATCCCTACTGTGAAATAAATTTTTGGCTGAGAGGACAACAGTCAATTGGGACTAACCGAAATGAGTTTTACATAGTTGAACTATGTAAAAACCATATTTCGACTTGTTTTGAAATGTCACATGGCGAAAAACCACATGAATTACGCGTAAGCACCAGTGGCAAATCATACACTATGAACATCAGCGGAAATGTTAAAGCAGAAGAATAAGAAAAATAAATAAATAAAAATACTGTCTTTTTCACTTTATTTAATTTCTGTATGTTAGATTGATTCAGTGAATACAATTTGTTAATAATATTACAGTCAAATAAAAGGTAACATTGAAATTAACAAAGTATATATTACAGAGCTAATATTCATATGAAATAAATTCCAGTTTCCTAGTTACACAAAGTGTAAACAAACAAGCCATCTACTTGAAAACAATAAGTGTATAAATCCTTAATCAGGAATGAATAATTTTAGGATATGTGTCATAAGAAGTTTACACTAGAAAAACAGTCGTACTTCCCCGAACTGATAATACCGCGCAAAACATCACAGGGAGAATAGGAGTCATGAAAAAGGTGACGTTCAGATTGTTGTGTGGGTAGTATTATCAAACCCCTCAAGTAAGACCAGGAGAATTCCAATCCCCCAAGTTAGAAAAGTTCACAAGTAGACACAACAATTATCGATCGCTGGTGGATATATTAGTCAGCAAAAGACAGTTTGAGGTTACTCACCACCTCGGGAATAAAAACATAGTATGGCCCAATGCTAAGGAATTAACGGTGTACCAAACAGACAGAAAATCTAAGGAACAAAAGTCAAATTGCTTTTCAGGTTATTACAGAAATTTTGTTCTTTCAAGATTGCGTTTTTTGTGTGTTTTTGTGCTGTGAATATATGTTAGCCCCAGTAGTAACCTATAATGAAAAAGTCAACTGCATTTTCAGACTTGTGTTCTGTGCTGTGAGTATATGTTAAAAATAAACAAATGGAATATTCAGAAAACCTACATAGTATCAACATGTTCCCATTCTGGAAAGAAATGTAAGTTATTTTTTTACACATAACAGTTCAACATAACAATTGATAATTGTAATTTCAATAATCACTGCTCGTAAGTTTTGGTAAGCGTAATTCTAATATTGAATAGTTTTTTTTTTCCATGAGAATAATCACAGGGTACATATTAGAGTATCAACATGGATACATTATCGACTTTTCATGTCTAATGTGTGTGTGTGTTTGAGGAACACCAGCATATAATTAAATTATTCAGAAAAGCCTAATCACTGGTGCCATCACGACTCTACTCTGAGAATTCCCACCTTTAACAGGAAAGAAATAACCCAAAATGTATTGGAAAATTAGTGCAGCCATCTATAGACAACCAAAGACAAAACATGACGACAATGATGGATGTGTGTCACCCTGGGAAAATTCCAAGATATCTTATCTCTAAAACATTGCCCATAATTCTATAGCCAAACCAAAATACCATATGATATAACAGAGAGACATATGTTCCCCAGAAATTTCAAAACACATAATGTCACGATTCTTATCTCTAAATAACACTCACAATACTTAAGCGAACCCAACACACCACGTGATGTCCCTGACAGACGAGGGCCCCAGCGAAATTCCAAATTCTATAATAACACACATCCATGTCACGATTCCTTATCGTATCTTGATCTGGTCAGAAGTGACCCACTATTCACGACATGAATCCTTATCCACTAATATATCTCCCTTTTCCATTCAAAACAACAATGTCAATTATTTACAACTAACAGATGACATCACTTATCTACATCTGATAATAACAAACATCCATGTCACGATTCCTTATCTTATCTTGATCCGGTCAGAAGTGTCCCACCAATGACGACACAAATCCTTATCTCTACCATCACCAATAATTCCATATGCGAACCAAAACACAAAAACTGAATCCATTGATACATATGCTCCCAGGGAAATTCCTAACATTACAAACTAATGACGTCACACACAATGACGTTATCAAATAAACAATCAATCACGTCACGATTCCTTATCTTATCTTGATCTCGATCTGGTCAGAAGTGACACCCATACTACTACTGTTTACTTAGTCAAGCCATCGCTTTCAAGTGCACCAAAAGCCGATCGGGAGTAATCGAAGCTTTGACTGTCTCGATCAGTCGCCGGATCTTATTAGACTTTGAGATGCGCGGAACAGGCTGCTCGCGACGGTCTGATGGGCCGAGCGACTTCTGGCCCGTGCAAGCGAGAGTGTTTCGTCCACGCATACCAGCGGAATGTTTTTGCCACCTCGCGAAGTTTTGCCCGCTAAGGAACCGAGGGAAAGGAACGAGGGCACGTCGAATAAACGACACGCCAGTGTGTGTGTGTGTGTGTTATACGCTGCGTGGTGCAGTGCCGTGACGTCACATTTTGAAGCCTCATCGAAGTAATCGCATTCTGTATGTTTGACCGTTCACGCTCCGCCGCATCCTGAAATGAATTTCGCTTTGCAATTTTCGGAAGTCAATCGCAATTGGATTCTTTCGGATGTAATTTTATAAATAAGGTTCGAGTGTTTTTCGACAGAGGGCGTGGTGCGTCTTGACGAACGAGGCTCGAGAATATGATTAAAGCACGCTTTGTTATTCGCTAAGAAGTGCTTTTCACGCCTCGCTCGCTCGCAGCCCTACCGTAATTACGGCTTTTTTTTGTTTGTTTTTTCCCGTCAGGAAATGAGACGGAAGTTGGGATTTCATTTTTCGTCCCATTAAATCCCTTTCCGTGCCATTACCCGTTCAACAAGTCTTTACGGAAGCTCCTCCTCGGAATTAATAACCGTCGCCCGAACACCGTGCAGGTGCAGACCGAGTCTGTCCCCCTCCCCAACCGCCGTAATTATTCGGGGATCACGAGTTTCTCGCGAATTAGCCGCACAAATTCGTTCTTCATTAGCGAACCCTTCGTGTTTCTGCGAGTGAGCCACGGACAAACGGTTACTATGGCAGCGAGCACCTCCCGCCGAACATTCTAATTAGCGGCGCTATTTCGTCCGCTTTTATTCTCGTGAGGTTAGCCTCAATTATGCGATGATCCTCTCGCTTTTTTCCTCCGCTTTTCCACGTTAATAACAACTCGTTCTACGACTTCTGTTATGACGGATCATCGACGCCAACATATTTCTGAGTCTAACGTTAATCCGACTTCCCCCTCCACTCTACATTTGGTCCAGACACCGACGACGTTCTGATAAAACGCCGTGATGAATGACTGCGACTTCAGCGGAGTCTCCAAGTTCGAGTAGCGCAGCAACATGTCGAAAATGTGGATTCTGTGACGACTGATGGACGACAGGTTTCATCCTGTAGTCCGTCAGTACCGTCAGTGGGCTAAGAATTTTTTTTTTATTATTAATTTTAGTATTTTTATTCATTTTTACGTAGTCCGAACCCGGGTCTAGAGACCAATGTTTTTAAACCACTTCAAGCGGAGAAATTGGCGATGAACTTCATCTCCCACCTGAAGCCGAGTGGAATTAATTCGCGAGCAGCTGCATTGGAACCCACAGTCTGTTGGTTGGAGAGCGGGGGTCGATTACTTCTCCTAAGCGGGTTCTCCCTCACAGCGAAGCTGCAATCGCACTCAAAACTTTCAGAAACTTCCGCGCTCTAATTTCAGTTAAGTTTCATCCTTCCTGCAACACCCCCCCCCCTCTCGTAACTGATGTCCCATCATGCAATAGTGACAAAAAAGTGACAAATGAATTTATTTATCAGAATTAATAAAATTGATAAAATTTAATAAAATAAAATTAATAATTTAATAAAATTATTAAAATTACTTACTTAGTAATATAATTGAGCAACTTTTATATTTTGCGAATAAAAATGCAAATGAGAGTTTCCACATCCGTTTATGTGGAAAATAATTTCGAGTTAACGAGTACGCCTGAAAATCACTTCAACTGAGATTACTTTTTTTTTTTTTTTTTTTTTTTGAGAGCCAAGAATCTCACCCGTGCAATGTCGACAACGTACAGCACATTCAGTATTTTCTTCCGGCTGATGTATTTCTGAAAGCACAATCTGCAGTCGTACTGGGTTTGAATTTTAACTGATTATTGTCACTCGAAGATACTCGGCTTGTCTGAACTCCTGCTCTCCGTTTCTGTGTGAGGAGAGGGTTTATCCGATGCTAGTGTACAGAAAACATCACCTGTTAAAGATTCTACCCAAAAGATGCCCAAGATACACAGCAAAGTTTCGGAAGGGTTCATACTAACTGCGGGAAACTGCAGCCTGTACTAGGAAACTTGATTACACACACACACACACACACACACACACACACACACACACACACACACACACACACACACACACACCGGAAGGCAATGATTTTGACAACGGCAAACAGACGCGTCCATTTGCATGAAAGGGTCCTCGTTTCCTCCTGATTACAAGCCGCAGTTAGCATTTTTCAGAAACGCCTTGTGACAAACCTATCATGAGCAAGTGGATTTTTTCCCGATTAGCAAACCCCGTTCTCCACATAAGATTAGGCGGCAATCCACTCTAAGAGCTCTCCAACCGGGGTGAGTTAGCTAGTTTCATACGAGGGGGGAGGGCAGGATTTTCCCTTCCAGAAACTCCGGTTTTTCATCCTGCGTTGCTTGCCAGTAAATCCGAAAAATTCATCCATCCACGAGACTTGCTGACTCACTTCCAGCTGAAAAGCGCTTTCAAATATTCTTCTGTTAGACGGGATTTGAACCCACGTCTTTCCTATTGACTGCACTGGGGAGACGCTCATTCGCCGACATTTTTTAAACCCCACAGCATTAATTACATTGAATTTACGTAGAACGCCTTTTCTGAGAAAAGTGCCATCGAACAGCATTTTCAATAATAATAATAATAATAATAATAATATAGTATGCCCACCGTTTGTAGGTATCTCCTTGGCATTTTGCCAAAAATAGTCGATTCATGCTGAAGGCTAGAAAGAAATGAAGAATAAACAATTTGGTCGCCAACATGCGAAATCACGTGCTTTGTTGTCTGTCGCTGTACTAGTAGTAGCTTGATTTTTGTTGTCGCTTTTTTGCATTATTTTTTTATTATTAATTTGTATGATGGATCCAGTACAGTCAACAAGTTCTGTTGTTAAATGTTTCAGTAGCTCTTGCAAAAGAATATTGATTGAATATTGCAAAAGAATCTTGCAAAAGTTAAATGATTGGGTTTGTACAACTTGAAAAGCAAGAAACGAGTTCGGCATCGAGGTGGAGCGTTTTTCGCCGCACAAAACAGAAAAACCGGTCAGAAGAACACACGCAGTTAACAACCAGATGGAAAAGTGAAATAAGTTATTTTAGTTGTTTGCGATGGAGACGCCTTAAAAGGAAGAATTCTAATTAAGAAAGTGGGGCAGACTTCTGCTTCCGAGATATTATCCATCTCGGGAATTTTCGCGATCAAAATCTCGATTTTGATCGCGACTCCTTGAGGCTGCACGCGACGTACCTGTTCTTGATCTACCCATCATCCGGGTAGATCAAGAACTCGATTCATATTTTGCTTGAAGGAACAATTCAGCCATTCGGGTTTGTTTGGCGAGGATCCCTTGCGAACTCCCAACAGACCCGAACTATCACCACCCGGCATCGGATTAATGCCTTCATCTCCGCGTTCGAACTGCGGAAGTAGTTCCGCAGTTCGATACAATAACATCGTTTTCTTAAGCCTGAAATGAAGTTTTCCGATTGAATAACGCAAGCGACAGATTAACATTTCCACTGGAACAACAAGCGGGACCAAACAGCACGCGCACGCACACACAAATTATAACAAGGGAAGCCGAATGGGGGAGGCAGTTGGAAGATGCATTTCTCTCGCCTTCTGTTTCGCGGCAGTTCTTTGTTGTTCTGTTTGTCCAAGGAGCGCGCGGTTGAACGAAAATAGAATTTAATTTACGTGTCGACTTAAACTATGTCGCTTTGAACAATGGATCCTTAGCGCCATCTGGCGCCACGTTGAAGAATGAGTGCTATTCATTTTCGTACAAAGGAAGAGAAATTGCCCTGCGGCCAGCTGTTAGCAGAGATAAAGGACTTGTGGCTGCAACAGTGGGCGCCATTAAATCCCGCTTTTGTTCAGAAGATCCTCCGAGCAGATAAATATGAAGTCAAGAACAGCAAACTAGCCCTTCTGCTATTTAACTCGGTTTCTAATTGTGTGTGTTGGCGCGAAGATTTAGAACGATGCGGTTGCATTGGTGAGATTTCTGTCACCAAAACGTGCCGAATGTGCGTGTAGGTGCGCGCGCGTGATCTCAAGTTTACCATCTTAATGTTTGAAATGTTCACACAAAACCGAAATGCTGAGAGTCATCTCGTTCGTGCAACTGCAGGCCGCTTCGTCAAAAGTTTATTTTAATTTAGATGACGTCATCGAAAATATTAAAAAAAAATCAGTTCACAAAATATAAATTCGCGCATTTGTGAATAAGTGTAAAGGACGTAGAGGAGGTCCTTTTATAAACTGACAAAAGACAACATTTTGGATGTCATCGCATTCAGATGGAGCATAATTCAAACCCGCATTCGAAAACCCACAGTCTTTGCAGGAAATAGATACTTCTTTTTACAGATTGAGCAGGCAGTGTTTGCTTCCGAATATTTGCCGGCCTGGATTGCAGAAACGATCAGGCCTCCAGTTTCTATCCAACAGGATGCGAATTCGAACCCCACTAGGGCATGTATTCAGTGAGTCATTCGATGGGGTGTGGTTTCCATTGCCATACAGACAGACAGTGTGCTTATTGAGTACTGAGCCTGTCTGGTGAGGCCTGAAGTAACGAGAGCACCCAATTCCATGGGAGAACGTGAAACTGGAGGCAGCCATTTTGTTCATCTGTTAAACCCTGAGTTAATTCTTAACGTCAGCCATTATATTTATGTGGCCAACTTCTCGTTTTTACATGAATCTCGATGACCAGCGCCGTTTCCTCAAGCAAGGTGTGTACTTTTCCACATACTTTAGACGAAGAGAAGTATCCTGCGTGGCCATTTATATTCCTCCACTAAGGATCTTTAGATTTCTTAACAAAAAAAAAACCAGGAACTTTAAGAGAATATTAACGACTGCATCTTCGGGGCTATAAGTGGCGAGACGCATTGCTTGCGTTTACCCGGACAGTAAAAATGTTCGAGTACATTTTTTTTTCTTTTCGATATTTGATTTACACTTTATTTCTAAGAAGATTTGATCGATCCTTTTTATTCAGTCGATTGTATAAAACTACGATACTCTTCACTCTATCGTTGTATTCGTACTTTTGCAATAATAGCCCGCCTCTAAGGGGTGGTGTAAGATTTTGGACACAACAGATCGTCACACCTAAGATAATTCCGCACGCATGAGGTGCACTCTTATTAGAAGTGTCGAATTGGAACGAATGCCTCGGAAGGAAGACTTTCGTGAATACGCAAAATGTAAATAATAAAAACTCTAAATTTGACCACAGTAATTCATTTTGCGGACTCCGTCGGAACAGCGAGCACATTGGAAGAATCTTGCGGTGCAGCATCTGCCTTCCGCATCGATAAGAACGGTGTGCCTCGGGTGTGTTTGGAGGACAGGCCTCGATGGCATCGCGAGCTTTTTTATTCGGAGAACTCTCGCAGTTGGTGGTTTTGAGTTTGCGTCCGGAGAAAAATGCACGGTCGGAATCCAGTTCACGTGGATGGACAGAACGCTCACGTGCATCTCGAGAAATAAAATGCAAAAGGCCGAACGGAATCATAAACAAGAAATGAATGCGAAGGTCTTTCGAGAGATTTTCTGTTTTTCTTTTCCATCGATTTCTGGGGTGATCGCTTCTCGCGAGGGAAAAAAATCCAGCGGCCTTGCTGGGCGCTGTTCCGTCGTCTCCTGCCTTTACAACACATCGTTGCTAAGCCCGCATGTTGTCAAACATGCCGAGCTGTAACATGTTTGACAACGTACAGGACTCGGGGGATGGTGTGAGCGATGGATGACGGATGAGCCGATACATTTCTGTCTTCGTTCGGCGCCCAGCCGCGGAACAGGCCAAAACGGGACGGGGTCAAATGCTGCGAGAGGATCGACGAGATCTCCAATTCCTTGTAAAACACGTCGTGGGAAGTCGCGTGACACCGGCACCACCGAAAATCGTGTTCTTTTCGAGAACAGAACTCCCCGAAGGTGAATTTATTCGAACGTGCAAAATTATTTCGCGTTGGCCGCCGTCCAAAAGCGCTCTTCGGCTTCCCTTTCCCCCCAGGAGTCGTGTCAGCAACGAATGCCGCGTAGTGATGTATCGAGCAGCTTACAGCCGCAGCTGTACGCTTTGTTTACAAGCACGTGCGCAACAATTGCCTATTTGTCAAACTTTTGGTTGACGTCTGTGGAACGAAGCTCTCCGGTCGCGCTCAGCGTCCGCTATTTGTATATTTCCTTCGCAGCAAAAGTTCGACGAAATCCTCCAAGTTTGAGGAGTGCGGCTAATTAATCTTTAACGACGATGATAAATTAGACGTGGCTTTGTTTTGTTTCTCCATTTTTCTCCGTAACACCGGACTTTGCCGGAGTAATTGGCATGAGCGGAGGGGGCTCGGCAAACGCCGCCATTCACAGGGTTTAATCAAGAAATTCGAGGACGTCTGTAATTCATCAAATTTTAAAAACATCGTAAAATCCGCAGGCAACATAGCTTAAAGCTCGTGACGTCAAAGCGCCCTCAGAAAAAGAAAAAAGACTTCGCTGAATAAAGGTTGGGGGAAAAGAAAAGCAATTTAAGGCATTCGAGTCGGCTCCAGTTCAGTGATGAACGCAGGAGGAAAGTCGGTGGCTCAACAATCAAACATCGCTCAAAGTCCAAAACACCGTGGCGTGCAGTGCGTTGACCCACATCGCGTGCAGGAAAATCAACAAAAGAGAAACGTTTCCGTACAAACTCCGTCGTGACACGTTTTCTGTTTCCTTGCTCGGAATCCTTTGTTCGTTCAGCAATGAAACACGTGCGCACACCCTCAGTCGTTCGTTTTGAGGGGTATTGATTGCTCCCCCTTCTGTAATGGTAACAAATGACTCGCTGGAAATGTAATTAGCTCAACCCTCGGTTGTCGTTAGCATCGTCACGTCTCCGTTCCGCTGTTGAAATTGGGGGCGACAGAAATGTTAAGAATATTTCACGCGACGGCAGCATTTCCCCGAAGATAAATTAGTAAGAGGGGGGGGGATCAGTCCAAACGTGGGGTTTTAAGCTAGAAAGAAGGACGTTTGTGTAATAAGCACCCGCACAGCGACCGCTCTTGTCTTCACGACTGCGTGATTTCATGTCACGTGTGAGCTCTGTGTCAGTGAACCAAAATATTCCTGCCGCCACCGCCAACCGATTCGTCACGGACACCCTTTGGTGCTCTTTCGCAGGATGCAACTAACATCCCCAATCGTGTTTATTTCTTTTTTCCCTTCTCTGCCCCCCCTCGCCAACGAAATTTCTGATCACTTCCGTTTACGGGTTTTCAGGAGGAATTACCGAAAAAAGCACGTGCGGTATTTTTTCTTTTTCTCAATAAATAGTAAGTTTTAGTAAAGTGTTAGAAAAGATCCTTGTGCAGAAAGGCGGGCTTAAAGTATTTTTTCACGAAAGCAACTCGCACACCAACACTCCATCCATTTGGCTGCAAAACTCTTCAACGGCTCTTAATACGAATCGAGACCAACATACTCGGAATCGGATTAGCCAGCACCTAAATGTTTATAAGAAGATAAGATTGAAAACTTGTTTATTAGAATAAAAAGTGATTAACCGATTGATTGATACCAAAAGAGAAATGAACCAACACGAAATATTCAAGCAATTACCGAACTGCTTTGCTCTTATTCCACGTGCACATGTGTGTAATATAAATACAGTCATACCCCGACATACGCGAATCCGCAGTTACGCGGTTTGTTATATGTACGTATTCCCGTCCCGCTTCACGCCTCACCACTAGTCCTATCTTTCAGGCGCCGACCGCATTCGCCAGTGTCGCACGTGCTGTGAACAGGCACTGACGTGTTTCACGCGGTCTCCATTCATACACGATTTTTATAGTCTACAAACCTTGCGATTGGTTACTGTTATGTTCTTGATAAAAATTTTATCACATAAAAAATAATAATGTCGTCCAAAAGAAGCGAGTCCGATTCTTCTACTGGCTAGCGAGAAAAGAAAAACATTGACTTTGGAAACAAAACTCAACATCATCAAGGATTTTGAAGGCGGAATGAAAATTTGTGAGCTAGCAAAGAAGTTCGATGTACAGGAATCTACAGTAAGAACAATCATAAAAGAAAGGTTTACAGATTTTGGAGGACATACATTCTAACGAGGAATGAATTGTAGCCACAAGGCAAAGAATAAAAAAATCATCAGCTTGCTATGAATAAATTTTGCATGACAAGAAAAAGACATTATGCCGTCAGACGAATCTATCAGATTTTCAGAAACCATCGACATCGAAATAACTTTCTTTTTTTATGTACGAAAAACTACAATTATGATTATATTTCTTAAAAAATATAGGAGTTTTTGTAAACCTTTGGTCCCAATTTTATGTTTGTATATATAAATTACATGCAAAATTATATCCCGAGTTACGCGAATTCGACTTACGCGCTTTTTGTTGGTCCCGCCCACCGCGTAACTTCGGGGTTTTACTGTATATATAATTATTCTCTGCATACATCGTCAATATTTTGCGTACTATTTATGGCTGTGCAATTGTTGCAACCCGGATGAGCTCGTGCTCTTGGGTTATACACAGGATGTCACCGATTTACAATTTGATGATTTCGAAAGAAAATTTAAATGAATGAGACGTAATGATATGCAGATGATGATGTAATGTGATGATGAGTGATGATAACTCAATAAAAAACTGGAAAACGTGAAAAAAATAGATAAATGAAGAGATACATAAGGAAATTCCGTTATTTTTCTTACTTTTCTCAGTCTATGCAGACCTTGCGAATAAAAGTGCGTTTCGATGAATTCGTAGAACGTTAATTTGTGAGGAAATGTGCGCAACCCCAAACTCAGTTCATGCGGTTCCTCGTTCTTGTACAGTTGAGGACGAACTTTTAGTTTTCTTTTAGTTTTCGACGGCAATTCTCCGCACACGACCGAAGGCTGTTCGGTCCATAACGCATTCGTACTGCGAATGTTGAATCACTGCAGAAGCAGCTGAGCCGATGGGGCCAGAGGAGATCAGCTGCATGTGGGGGGGGGGGGAAACAGATTTCCAACGCGAAGAACCGTGTAAAGGTTCTTTCTTTCTTCCGGTTCCAGACGGGATTCGAACCCAAGTCTTCCCCATCAAATGGCAGAAAGGCGAGATGAACGAAGGACCTTCTTAACACCGAATTTCAAGACACAAAACAGCAAAAGGAATGAAAGAAAAGGAAGAAAATTTGTTCTTGGTTTGCAGCTGAAAGGAGGAGATGCTGCCGAAGTCGTGTGAGCGGATTTAGAAGAGCGGGTGAATTATCGCGGGCGATCAGTCCGCTGAAGTACTCTTGAAAACGCAATCGGCAGAAGCTGAACGTCTGCGTTGGTGGAGAGGGTCACTCGTCAGTCGGATTCCTCTCGATTGCGCTGCATTTTTAGGGAAGTCTCTGAAAACATCCGAAGATTGCGCAGATTTGTACAAAAGAAGGTGTTCAGAGGTGAATTAATCCCACCGAATTAGGTTAGGCTGCGCTTATGATTTCATTAAGTAGGAAATACCAATTAATTGTCTTTTGTACTTCGTCACCAGACTGCATTCTGTACGTTTATACCAAGAAAAGCGAAAAGTCTTCAGGCAGGAAGAGAAGAACTTCTTCTTGCCTACGAATTTGTTTGCTTCTCAAAACAGGATTGAGTTTCGCTGAATGGATATTAAGGGGATTTAATTTTCTTGTTCGTTCTTAAAGATAATCTCAACCAGTAAACCTCGTTTAGTACCACAAGAGAAGTGGGCTGCGGTCGGGTAACCCTACTGGGACAGAACCGATCGAGGCCCTTCCTCGCTTTTTAAGTAAAGAGAGCGAGATTAATGACGTGTGTACGAATGCAATGTGGTGGCGAAGTAGCAAAGGGAGGGTTGACTAGCATTTCCTATTAATGAAATTATAAACTGTTATTCAACTTTTATTGGGTTCGATTCAATTCACGTAGGAAAAAATGCGCCCCCATTTTGCTTTTTGTTCGAGCGTCATTTCGAAGCTTCGGTAACTTCTGCAAAATAAATTTTCCAGGAAAATCCGGCATCCCTCAAACATCGCATCTCCTCTGGGTACTTCAGTGATACCAACCAAAATCAGGATTAGCCACGATTTCTCCAGTTTTAGCTATCGTTACATTTGGAAGAAAAGGTTCTCCTAGAGAATAGAATCTCAAACCTAAAATATGGGAAAGATTCGTTGGTGGCGTCTTTTTAATCTGCATCCACGAATAATCTTCACTTTTCGATTTCTTCGAATACTTCAATAACCAGCATCGTGATATTAAGAGTGCACCTTTGAACTCGAGTCCAATGGTTTGCTTCCGATTTTGAATCCAAAGAATCTAGTCAATTTGAGGGCTTTATCTTTCGAACACTCAAAATTCGAGCGTCATTTCCACGCAGAAGCGTTTTGTCTTGTTACTGATTAGGAAGGACGAACCCAAAAACTCCAGTTTCTAAAAAATATTACTAAACGGCTCGAATGAACGCACCTTTCAAGACTTCTTAGTAAACGAGACGCCTCTCTTGGAAGCATTTATGGAGATGCGAAACGTTTCCTCACTCGTCCCTATACAAGCTCTATTTCCGTGAAACTCGTAAAATCCTTAGAGAATGCAAAATCAAAAGAGCATTCACTCCTTTCATCGGGTATACTTCGACACGTGAGACCTCAACATAACCCCCTAAAATATCCGCCTGTGATTCGACTGCACGCAACCTCACCACGCACAGACTGAGAAATCCATTGAACGACGCATTGAAGAGATATCGAGTACCGAGGACCAGGTCTCAGCTTCCTCATAATCACCAGCGCTCTTCTGTGCTGATCCATAAGATGCCCGGACAGAGAGAGAGAGAGAGAGAGAGAGAAATAAAAAGTTTTACGGAATGACTCGAAACTGTTACACACAACAGACAAAATCTGGGGATCTTTAGAAATGTCATTTGACCCTAAAACATCTGAATAGAAATCCAAGATGAATTTGTTGGAACGCTTTCTAGCTGAACAGCTAGCCGAAAATGTAAGCACGAGCGTGCACAACAACGAATGTATCTCGACATAATTCGAATTCATTAGAATCGATCGCACTCAATTATTGCAGTGCCGCCAAGTGCTTCAGAAATTGGAGACAAACTCGTAGAAGGTGTTGATCGCGAGCGAAATAAACATCAGAAGAAAGAGATTCTGAGTGGGCAAGAAGAAAGTGTCGTTCGTGCGTCGCTGCGGAAGATGACAATCGCGGTTAACGCTACTTGATCATCCACTTACTGGGATAGACGGCTTCGTTTATCGTCGGATTTGCACAATTTTATGAATCGTGCTTCGCATCGTTCTGGGAGAGAAATTTCCGAAAGAAGGGAGAACAAAGGGCGAAGCGAAGCGGGACTGAGGAAGCAGCAGAACAAAGTTATTGCAGTGCGGTGCGGTGGAGTGTTCGGTAATCGGAAATTAGCCTCTCGTTACCAAATTAAGCGGATTATTAGACAAATGACGCGGTGCTAATTCGGGAACCCGTTTCGCAATGGACCACACGCACCGTCTCCATTAAGTGTGTAATTACCGCACTCGTGCGCCCTCGCGTTCCTCTCGCTAACCCACTCGTTTGCCGTAAACACAATATTAACTGTCCCGATGCAGGTGCTGCAGGCGAGGCCGAGGATGTGCGCGTTCTCATTGCCACCAATCGAATTACTTACCTCTCTCTCTCTCTCTCTCTCTCTCTCCACTTGCGACTTCAGTTAATTAGCGTGCAGTTTCAACTTCTCGTAAGGAAGTGTGCGCTGCTCTCAGTGCCACCTTGCCGACACTACGAAAGCAATTCTCAATAAGAATCTCTCCGCTTTCTTTCCCACCTTAGCAACGAGTCTCGTCTCCAACTCACACTTATAAGTCCCTTCCCCTCCCGTATTCTGGGGTAAAGAAATTGTCTACTCGCCTCTGAACCAGCAGGTGCTTGTGGTTTGCCTGAATAGCGCTCTGCTTCCGTCAAAACTTCGGAGAGGCTTTTTCCACCAAAACAAGACTCCAACACCATCAGAATGTTATCAATTAGCGATTTGTTTTAAAGAGGAAGACTTAAAATTCTCGCGAAGCACTGATTCCGTGCCTGCAGTAATGAAAACGAATTCGCTCTCCAAGCATCATTTTTGATGGCGCTTCGAATTGCAAAATCAAAAAGCTCTCCCCGTTGGGGAAGAGTTGATTAAGTTGCATGTCGATCCCTGTTAGCAGACATGTTTGCTGGAAAATGCAAAACAACACCCCTTTCTAACGACACCGTTTCAAATCGTATAATTAGGGTGAGCGAAGATGTTCATCAGCAACTTTAAAAAAAAAATGAATGGCAAAGATTTCCTCTTCAGTGAGATGGGTTGTTGATGAGGCTCTTATCTGTGCTAGCGACGTGGATTCTTATAAAAATGATGAAGAAGAATTTTTGAATTTCTTGGAATTGAAATGTTCACCAACAACCCAGCAATTAAATTTTTCCGAGTTTATTTCTTGAGCGCTGATTGAAAAATGACCACATTTCAGTTTGCGCTGATGTTTGGCGATTTTTGCTCAGTAAAATTCAGGATAAGTGGCGAAAATGGAAAGAGGAGCGCCAAATACAGAAAGCACGCGTTACTGGACACGCCGAGAATTTTTATTTTTATCTCTGACCTACAAACGAAAGGTCGCAAGACCACATCATCGTCGAGAGAGGATCAGTGAGAATAGGAACGAAAAAGAAATTTTTGACATCTTTTTCAATAATTTAAAGTTGTAGAAGGGGTTCAGCAGATGTTTTTATTTTATAGTTGGGGGGGGGGGGAAATGGAGGAATTAAGTCGCCAGTTCGGCAGAACGATGGAAGTAACTGTAGAAGAAATAAGAGGCAGAAACGGGACGTCTGTGAGAGATTGAACCGATTCTGAATCGCATCAAGCAGTGCTTGGGAGGCTTTGGATGCACCAAGCTAAATATGTGAGCAGTTCCATATTCGGACTGATTTGAAATTCATACAGTGAAAAGTGGTACCTTGTGCACGTGGAGGTATTTTAGGCCTTCACAAGCTATGACTGAGATGCGTTTGCGCCAAGAAAATCTGGAGGTGCGGATATTTCTCTAAGAAGAGAAATCTGATCGCGTTTTGATATCTGAGTCGCATTGAAAATAAGAAGCGACGTGAGATCTCCCATACGGGATTGTATTTTAGTGACGTTGAAGTTCACAAAGTTATCTCACCCACTGAAGAATAGGGAGGAGATCAGAACTGAAGACGCGTTTTAGAGGATCTCGAGGCTTCGGATGACTGGGAAGAGCGGATCGTAATCCATCGCCATAACGACGGATGGGATTTGACTTCATTGAGAGAACAGGAGGAAGAGGATGGGTGACGATGTAGAGTCCTGGAATATTTCTGTAATGGTAGGACATCAAAGAAGACGATGTCATCAACCCTGACGCGCCATGAACGATCAGAAAGGACGCTATGACCGAATTGCGCGATAGTTTTGGGAGCAGCCTCGTGTGTCAAACGCAATCCTAAAAAGGTCAAGATTAACCGTGGAAATTTCTCGAAAGCTTTCCATGGCTTCAGTTCGAAGGCGCTTGGGTGGCGACAGCTAAGAGAAAGGAAGGACGTGGACCGAGAGTGGTGGAATCGATATTGGTGATTACTAATTAGCTGGTGGCCCCAGGCAGCGAGAAAGTCGGCTGTTGACGATTTTCTTCATGATTATTGAGAGAGCTGAAGTAACAGCAATTAGTTGTTGGCCTTACTGGCTGACTTTTATCTCTCGTACGGTCATTCTTTTTTTTTTTTTTTAAATTCCGTGTGAGTAAAAAATTCCAGTCAAGCAAGAAAGATTGAAAACGTAACGCAGATTCCGTTATAAAGCGTTAATTCTGTAGCACAGAATTTTTCCTATACCAGGAGGGAGACCATCGGGACCAAAAGCCTTGCGCCGTAATCCTGAGTTCCTCAGGATTACGGCTTATAACCATTCAGCGTCGAAATTGCCTTTCCGATTAAATTTTTGTCGAGAGTTGCGCAGGGGTTCAGTGGAAAAAACGTATGTTCGGCAGTCTCAAAAAGTTTAAGAAACGTTTCCCCAAACATCCCCGTAACACTATAGCTCTACAAGGCATCGTCTAAGTAAAGGCTTCCGCGCTCAAGCTACGCAATCAGTTCTTTGCTTTCAAACTAATTTTTCGCGTGTTTTTTTGCTTATTTGTTTGTTTTTGGAATAAAATATTTTTCCTTCGTATGGCGGTGGTTTTTTCCCCCCTTTCAGTCGTTTCCGACCGTGGGTGACTTTGTAGGCATTCCAACAAAGTGCTCCTGGTGAGATGTTTACAGGGTAGTTCACCATTGCTTTCCCGAACCCCGAATTTTATCCGGGCTCGGGACCGCTATATGGCTGAGACGTATTCATGACTGTAAACCCGTGTGTGTTCACGGGGATAGTTTGCCTGTCCTGGAGTGAAGAAAAACCCTACCTCCGTACGAAACCTGTTAAATCACCTTATGTTCACAAAACCCCGTTAATTTCCCCGCCGTAACCACGATGCAAGCCTTGGTCTTTTGCACCATAAACGCAAACCCGTCTTATATTTCAGACTTCGCGGTGCTTGGTCCAACCGTGAAAATCCTGTTTTTATATTTTGCAAAATTTCGGAAATTCTTCTTTTCAATTCAAAACAGAATATTCTTCCGTTTTTTACTGCCTTACCCCACCTCCTATCACACAGATGATATTCCGCTCTGTTACTTCTCAGTCAGTAAAAGAAGATGACTCACCAGCCCTTTAGCTGATTTTTGTTTTCTCCTCAATTCTCAATGCCATCTACTGTACCGCCGTATATACAGAGTGGTTCAAAATTCCACGTACAAACTTTGAGGGGAGGTACAGAACATCAAAATCAACCCTATACATAGGAAAGCATGAAAGGAAACGCTACCCGAAGGCGATAGGCGGCGCTGTTCGCCAGCGCTCCAGGTGAGCAGTTGGGGCTTCCTCATTCAAGCTTTCGACGTCGTACGAAGAACATGCTTCGTTTTACGAACGCTGAGATGGCACACATGCACTTCATTTACCATATTATGCATCCAACTACTATCGAACTATCCAGTTACGCCTAATAAAGTTTTTTCCACTACTTACTGCCTTGTGTTATTTCTGTTTCTTTGTGTCCCCGTTAGTACCTTCCCGTGGCGTTTCCGGTCATGCTTTCCTATGCGAATATGGCTGATTTTGATGTTCTCTACCTCCCCTCAAAATCTGTACGTGGAATTTTGAACCCCTGTATAGTGTTGCACTAGTATTGAGAACATCGTGACCGGTCTGTAGGGCAGCGGAAAAATGTGTGATGCGACGATTCACCGACAGGTGGAAGAGTGTAGGTGTGGATGCCTGGGGAAATCTTCTAATATCAGCATATATATATATATATATATATATATATATTCAGGATTAGCTCCCGTATAATGAAGTAATCCAAAACGTATTTGATCCAGGTGGGTGCGAGCAGTGTGTGGAGGTGCCGTTTTCTTCTTCTTAATGGAACCACGCAAATTGATGCCCGACACACTCGGCGAACACACGTTCAAGCATTCGATGCAATGAACTGGAGTTTTATCAGTCGTTGACCGATAGTGGACAGCCCGGCCATCGGAATTGCACTGCGCGGATGCAGTAAATATCTCTGATCTCGCCACCAGGAGAATGCTGATTGAATTGGGTGCATTCGGAACGAGAACTCGCAGCCGATTACGACTGCAGCGGACAAATATGACGCCAGAGAAATGCTCGCAGACATTTCATCGCTGAAATTCCAAACATTCCCAGGAAATCATAAACTTCACGCGTGATTCGTTCTGCGTCACGTCAGCCATGCAAACAGCGAAAAATCGTAAACACTCCACGGCGGCTTATATTCGGTGAACACTCCAACAAGCCCTCTTTTTATTCTTTTCTTTTTTTAACAAAAACGCTTATCCCACTCCGTCAAGAATTACTAGACTCTAGGCTCGTGCTTACATCGCATTCCAACTTTCGATGATTAAAAAAAAAAAAAAGTAAAAAGAACAACAAAGAAAAAAAACTCGCTCAATTTTTGGTCGATATTTGCTTAGTTCCATTTTTTGTCTTTTACCGGCACTGCGCTGCGTTGAAGAACAAACAAATGCGATAAAGAAAGTGCAATGTCAACAAACTTCCGACCATGATTTGTTAAATTAGTCAATAAAGCAATAAGCAGCCGATTAGTGCGATCGTCTGCTTTGTGGGAGAACTTCTTTTCTCGCTGCTTTCCCGAAGCGATTTGCTAGTGAAAAAGAATTGAATTTATATTTTCCTCATCTAATAACCGCATGAAAGAACATTTAACTCACTAGTCTTCTCTGTATTGAAGACAAAAATATAAAAAATGTAATCTATAGAGTAATAACTGAAAGAAATTTGTAAACGATTTTCAATCAAAATGGAATCAAGCCTAATTTAGCGCTAAGCCTAATCTTTATTCGTGATGTCAGCTAGCAATTAAATTTGTGGTGAGTATTCGCAGAATACATCGCCCATATCTTTTATTCGCAAAACTGAAACTCCTTTTATATCCAGCTGAAGACTTAATCTTAAAATAAAAAATAAAAAAATGAAAAAATCCATTAAATGCTTACCTCTTATGCGGCACGTTTCGAATTGTACATTAATTCGTTCACAGTTGGAACCTACAGAGGGCGATGATAGCTGACAGCTCGTAATGCCATGGTTACAAGTCGTCACGCGCGTCTCCCGGGAAACAGTATAAGTGCTATAAGTGGAAAAAGTAAGATGGCTACCAAGGGAACGAATGATACATGGAATTGACGAAACTGACAGGCGCGGACGTTTAAACTTTCCTGCTGGGAACTATTTGCCAGATATGAAGTCATTTTTAGTGTCCGCGCTGTTGAAACACGAGGAAATAAAGCAGTTGACTGTAATTTTATGTGTCGTATTTGTTGAAATGTAGTTTAATAATATGAAGTTTCGCCGCTTCCGAGGTTGTAAACAGCGGAGATAAAAAAGGCGGATAGATTTGGTTAGAGAAGATAAGATTACTTTTTATCCTCCTTTATATCGGAATGCTGGCCGTATTATTTTTACGGAAGGAACGAAAAAAAAAAAGAAAAAGGACACCAAGGAAAGGGTCGTCTTGCGATCGCAGATGGTTATTGGGCTCTTTATTACGCCCAATTAAATTTGCGTTCGCCAGGCTGCGTGAGTGTGCTCTGTTACAATTTTTGACGCTCGCAGCGCGTGTTTCTTGATGGCTTTAAGCATAATTCAAGCCGAAGGATTGGGGTTTCATTAAGTACTCGAAGCGCAGGTTCGAGTTACGTGTTTTCCATTGAAAGATGCGCGGGGAAAAAATAAAACATTTTATGCAGAGGAAGGTTTGGTTTTCGGGCGGTTTGCATTTCTTGTCGCACAGTTAAATCGCCTCGTCAAGTGCCTCGCGGGGCATTTTAAAATGGCATTTTAGGGTTGTGGAATTATGACAAGTGGAAGAGGAGGATAATCTAACTCGAAGTCTTGTCCCAAAGAGGTCGAACTTTGAAGAAAGAAAAATAATGTTTCGTGGTTACAACACAATTCTTTTTTTAATCTTAAAGTTTTTTCCCAGTACGAAGAAACCTTATTTTCACTTCTTTGTCTTTCATTATTTTAAAATATTTTTATAACTTTCGTTTCTTAATCCTTTATTTATTTATTTATTTCACGTGGCTACTTTCATGTTAGGCACTGTCATTGTCGCGTGGGGATTATTATAATTACTTCTACTGCATGTTATATGCTGAGGTCTTGTTTGGTACGGAATCGTTTTCGATATTTTCCGGAAAGGTGGTGTCTTAGCATGAGAGTGTAATGTCTAATTTGTTTGATTTGTTATGGCCAGAATTCAACTGTTCCGTTGGTGTGTGGTGTTGTTGTCGAGTCCGTTGAAGAGCCTCTGGATATGACTGTGAGCCTGTAGGATTGCTTTGGTAATCTGTTGAACGTTGATGGAGCAGAGCTTTTCTCTAGGGTTATTGTCAATTTTCTGTAGAGCAGCAGCAATTGCTGGACAACAATAGATATGGGTAGGTGTTAGTTCAACTCCTGGACAGTGTTTGCAAGTTTCGTAGCTTCTACTAAAATGTCACTTGAATAACACTTGAAAACACTACACGTCACTTGAATAATCTAAACCACTGACGTGGTTTAGATTATCCAAGTGACGTGTAGTGTTCAAGACCTTTTCTTTTCTTGGGATGTGTTGGTGGATGTTAAAGAGGAGTACCGTTTAGGCCCTCCTGAGCCACTGTTGCCTTTTGCCTGTTTTGTAATGAGTTCAGTTTTTTCCGTTAAGTATCGAGGCGAAGAACCGTAGCAAAATATTCCATATCTCAGTATAGACTCACCTGAGGATATGCAGATGATTTTCTTAGTATTTGAAGGTAATGTCTTGTTAAGCAGTGCATTTTAAAGAGAAATATGCGCAGTGTTTTGTGTATGAGGTTAATATGTATGTTCCGTCGCATATTGTAGTCAAAGTATTCGAGGTTTTTAGCTTCGCAGATTGCGAAAGGAGAGGTTTTTGCTTTCTCTGGGCAACGCGAAGTATAGCATTTCAATGACATGTATGAGAGATGTGCGGCCATCCGAGGGTTCCTAAATATTCAGTTGAATTTTTTTATTATTATTATTACGATAGAATTACGCATGTGCCAATCAGCGATTACGTTGAGTACTGTTTGTACATGTTGTAAGCCTGTTGATGGGTCTTCGTACGGCAATGAGGAGCGTGTCATTTGCGTACTGGTAGATGTAGTTGTAAGTTGGACAGATCGCTTACAAAAATATTGAAGACGAATGGCGATAGAACTTCCCCTTGTTCAATGTCATAATTAATCTCAGTTCTGCGATTTATTTTTGCAACGCAGGTTCTGTTTTTCAGAAAGTCTTCGAAACAGTTGCAGAGTTCCCCTCTTATGCTTACTGCTTCGATTTTTTTTTCTTTTTTTGTAAGATTTGTGTTCTCTGTGGCATCAAGTGGGGTGAAGAGCAAGTGCCAACACGAACTGGTTTTTGTCCAGAGATGAGTTGATTATCATCACGAAGATCATCCAATAAGTTGCTGGTTCCTTTATTTTTACGAAATCCGCGTTGTGTGTGTTGGATATATTTCGAATTTCTCCAGACATTTTTTCATTCACTATTCTTTCCATGCCGCGATTTAATAATAATAGTAGTAATAATAATTATTATTATGCTTTGTTTACTTAGCAAGCAACGATACCATGTTTCTATGGCAACAAGAGGTGGATTCTGCGTGTACAAAACTCGAGTGTTGGAATTTTAGAAGCGAATGGGATTCCTTTAAAGTAAACTGAGCCAATAAATCGTGTCATGTTTTAGGCCGTGTCGTAAGGCGATAAGCGATGTTGCACATTTACGCAGTAAAGGTTCTTGGGGAAAAAAAGTTTCTTTTAAAATAACGCAGTTTGTGTGCTGGAGAACCTGACGAGATGGGGTTAAATATTCCTCTTCACTGCACAACATTTACGGGCGATCCTTGTTCGTTTCTATGCGTGAAATATTTCTTAGGAAAGTAATTGTTCAAAGTGCACGTCTCTTTCACCAAAAGCGGTGCTCATCAGTCGACCAGAAAACTTCATGATCGATCCAAGATTGCAGAAGATGGCGCTCGAATCCTTCACACCTTTCAACATTTGCGAAGTTCCTTTCTGGAGAGATTCTTACGATTTTGTTTCTTCCGTAACTTAAGATTCATTTTTAAGATTCGCCACCCTTCTCAGTCTCTCCATTTGAACATCCTTCTATTAACGAGTGGAAGGACTTGCCTGCGCGACTTTTAAATTCTTCTTCTTATTATTATTATTATTATTGTTTACGTGAATCTCGCCTATGGAAGGCCTTCAATGCTTTAATATCGTGGATGATTAAGAGCAGGATAACCTGAAAATCCCGATCTGCAAATCACGGAACTTTTCGAGCCCCTTCAGACCAGCAACAAGCGGGCGTTGGTCTGTAGTCGGGTGGCGAATTTCCTCACCCACCTAAAGGCTCACAAACATGCATCCGCACGGGGGGATTCGAACCGGCAGCCGTGGGTTAGAGAACTGAAATGCTTAAACACTCGGCTGGCCAGGGCCGACTCTACCGACGGTGCAAGACGTGCATTTGCACGGGGCAACAAGTTATTTCGGGTCGGCAAAGTTGGCATAAACTATATGAAAAATAAGGGAGAAGGGGCGGCAAAATATGCTACTGCACAGGGCGGCAAAATTCCTAGGGGCAGCCAAAGTTAGGGTTGATTCATTTACGAACGAAGTCCGCTTATTTCTCCGTTCCAAACCCAGACGAGGCTTCGTAAAGGGTCTGCAGGCTTCTTCGCTGTACTTGATCGATCTCCGCGCTAAGATATTGCGTGTTTACATTTCGAATTTTTCAGCGAAGGAGTTAATCCCCACCCCTCCATCCTTATCTCGAGAGAGAGGAAATAAACAAGGATCGCAATCATTTCACCGAGTGTTGATGTACGGACGCTTCCATTTCCTAGGGACTCCTCGTCGGTTTCCAGGGAGCAGACTCGCCCCGTAAAGGGTAATCCCTTTTATCACAGTTCTTCCCCCTCGCTCGATAGCGCAGTGCGAGGGGATGATTCAGGTCTGGAATCGTTTCCTGCGAACCCCGCTGTCTTCTGCCGATAAGGCGAATTACTGCTGGCTTAGCAATCGTGTGTGCGTCTGTCTGTTTGCCGGCTTCCGTCGAAAGCGTTCGTTTATGATGCAAATAAACCGTAAGTTTATTGACGGGAGTTATGCCCGGGAAATCGCATTTTATTTGATGAGAGGTCGCTCGAGTTCGATGCCGTCATTTCACGGAGATTTTCTCTGCGGGGTCGCCAGCAGCCGAACTTATTAATGCCTCTGCGTCACGTGACACATCCTTCGTTCACTCCATTTCTTCTTGTCTCGCTATTACCTCCTGTCCAATCTCCACCGAGAACGTCTCACGACGCCAACATTTCTTATGCAAACTGCAGAAAAGCGCTTTAATTTCTAATAAATTTTTAGATGTCGGTTGGGGGTTGCATTTAAAAAAAAAATTCACCTTCTTATTTATCAGCAGAGAATGTGGCAAATTTCTTCTTTGTTACTCTTATGAAATAGCTTTCTGAATGTCAGAAATAAAAAAAAAGAAGAAAATCCTGAGACTCAGAAGGCAGAAAACACTTTTGCTTATTCTGAGGAAGGCATTTCCGAAACCGAAGATGAAGATGCTCAGAATTAAGTGGGAATCTTATTCTGACAGAAAGGCGATATGTTATGACTCATAAGTCGTTTTTTTCTTCAAGGTGTGCCACCCTCCGAAGGTTAGAGAACATCGGGATCTTCGCGTGTTATTTAACCTGGAAACAGCAGCATCGGGTTGCCAAGCGATATCATCCCGATTCTCCTTCCGTGGTCCAAAGAGATCGAAGTCACGGGGTGAGAAATGGGAACGTGCGTCCGGGAGGTCCATAACCACCTGTTTCGTAACTACCCCGAGATCACGACGGCGGTGAATTTCAGTAACTTGAATGTGCGGAACTCAGCTCACGTTTTCTGTCATCTTGCAATTGATTGCATCCAGGTGGTGCCACCTGGTGGATGGATGAGGAAAGAAATAATGCCAACTCTTAGTTCGCCTGTTCAGCTCAGCCTGGATGATGTTTTTTTTCTCCTTTTTTTCACGTGCAGTTACTTTACTTTTTATTTGCTTAATGTAATAAACGAATATTAGCAAGTTTCTGCTTGTCCGTCCATCTCTATCGATGGGGGGGGGGGATGAAAATGAATAAAATGGACGCGAACGAAAGCGGCGCGATTTCCAGAGAGTGATTCGCGCTGTTCCGTGCCATGAATCTGCTGCATTTCTCGCACAGAATGAACGACGGTCCTGGCTGTTGATGGTTGTTAATCGACCTCGCCTCGAACACGTTCGCCGACCCTTACGGATCGTGTTCCAGGCGATGCACGAGTTGTTCACGAGAAATAAGAAAATTTCGATTTTTTTTTTAAATTTCATTTGAAAAATTTAAAATTTTTGAAAAATTTTGAAAGCGGGGGGGGGGGAAGGAAGATGTCTCTGAATGTTTTGAGCTGGAGATCATTTTCTACCTAGGCACGAACCCTTCCTGTTTTTTTGAAAGGTCCCTCGATTAGGCGCCCATCCACAAATCGCTTCATAATGCGCGACTTTTCTTGGCGAGATTCGCATTGAAAATAAATTTAAAGAATCGCAAAGATCGTAACGAGTTCAATCTCTCATCGATTCCTTAATGCAATGAAGACGGGATTTCTGCACGTTGCACTTGGAACTCGCTTTGTCGTCTTCGATTCCTATCCCTGTGGCTTTAAAAGGCCTTTAAGGCCCACAACCTTCCAAGCATGCTTGGATTTCGTAACCGAAGTACGAAGATAGGATGGTCACCCCTATGCCTCGAAGTATTCCTGGCTGTATCCTGTGTGTGTTCACGGGGTCGGTTTGCCTGTTTGCGGGATGAAAAACCCCAGAATAAACTGGGGAAAAACCCTGCTGTCCACGTCCGGCTAACTTGGCTATGGCTGAGGAAGATCCTTCAGCTCCTCACGTCGGCGACGGGAATCGAACCTAGAACACTCCTTCCCCAGGCATATGGTTGCGAAGCGTAAAGCCACTAAGCTAACCGCGCGGACTGTCGTCTTCGATTGCTCGTCATCAATTCCGCGAGAGCATTTCAACCTTATTATTATGCAAATCTTAAATAAATTCGTCGTTGGTGCTTGGGACGCGATTCAAAGGAAAATTTTAACACACACACACACACACACACATATATATATATATATATATATATATATATATATATATATATATATATATATATATATATATATATATATATGCAAGAACCTTAGCATGTAGCGATTATATGCGAACGAAGCATTTATTAAAACAAAAACAAAAAAGTGGTCTGAACATTTCACGGCATTGGTGAATGCGCATCGGGGAACCCTTCTCATCGTAGACCGGCCCTTTTTATAGAAAGAAACGGCAACTTTCGGGCTGCAACAGACTAGGCGAAATCGGAAGTTTTACGATGTCAAGGCCACGAGACGATGAACCTGCGAAAGGTTTTCATGTCGTGAGGGGATGAATAACTTCCCGAGAGAAATTCTCGCCACCCTCCGTCTAACTTAGAAGAGTTCAGAAGACCTTTTTAAAGTATTTCCAACGTCGTACTGAGGTTGGAACGACCTGGGTTCGAATTCGTTCAGAGCAAGGAGGAATGTTTAGGAGGACTTCTCCGCTGTATTACGAGAAACCCCTCAACCGGATACCATTAGTCTTACAGAAAGGAGAGAGAGAGAGAGAGAGAGAGAGAGAGAATATTTGCGTTCTAATTTTGGATCCTTTGTAACAACCGTCGAGAGATCCGCATCTCGTTCGCTTTACTTGACGGTTTGCCCTCAGACTTAACAGCGATCGCTGCGTTCAACTCTTCCGAAAGATCTTTTCCTGCAGAGTCCAAAAACACTTCCACAAAAAAGGAGGAAAGAAAGAAAGAAAGAAACCTTTAATAACACACAACGAATTATATCCGCTGATATTCTTATTGTACATAAGAAAGCCTCTCTGAAGGTTCTTCTTCTGTTTATTTATTTATTTTCAGTAAAAATGAATTTCTGTGATCGGAAATTAGCTTGTTTAAAGTGCTTTCATTTAAAGTGACTTCATTTGTTAATTGTAAATAAGTGATGTTTTTGTTTTGAATGGAAAAGGAAGATATTAGTGGATAAGGATTGGTGAGATACTATGAACAAAATAGGGGTAGGGTGAATGTGGGGGAAGCGACGTCAGTGTCTTGGATGTGTATTGTTATGAGTTGTAGATAAGAAAATGGTTTGTGTATGGCCTTATGGGTGATGGACAGAGATAAGATACATTTTGAATGTTTGGAATTTCGGTGGGGCATCCCTTCTGTCAGGGACATCATGTGGTGTGTTCGGTTCGCCTGGATATATTGTGGGTTTTATTTAGAGATAACCAATCGTGACGTTATGTGTTTGGAAATTTCTGAGGAACATATGTCTCTCTGTGATACCAGATGGTGTTTTGGTTGGCCTACGGAATTGTGGGCGATGTTTTTGAAATAAGATGTCTTGGAAATTTCCCAGGGTGACAAAAATCCATCATGTTTTGTCTTTGGTTGTCTGTAGATGGCTGTGCTAATTTTCCAATACAGTTTGGGGTGTTCCTTTCCTGTTAAAGGTGGGAATTTCTTAGAGTAGACGTAGTGTTGGCAGCATGATTAGGCTTTTCTGAATAATTTAATTATATGCTGGTGTCCCTCAACAATACACTTTTCCACTTTTTTCCAAAGCTCATACATGTTTAATTCTATATTCATATTCTAAAGACTATTGCAATTCTTAGAGTAGAGTTCTTAGAATTCTTAGATATGGCGGCAGCCTTATAAAAATAAGAAGAAAAAAACTATCCAGTATTAGAATTGCACTTACCCAAACATACAACCAGCGGTTATTGAAATTACGAATCACTTGATTTGTTTCAGTTTAAAAAAGAAAAGAAAAAAAGATTAGCTTACATTTCTTTCCAGAATGGTACATCTTGAAACTATCGACGTTTTCTGAATATTCCAAATTGCTGATTTTAACATATATTCACAGCGCCAAAACACAGAAAACATAGGAGTTGAAAGATATTTCTGTAAATAACCAGAGAAGCTAGTGGACTACTTAATTTAGATTACTATCCGATTGGTTCTCTGTATTAATTCCTTCCCACAGTTGCTCATGCTATGATTTCCCAAGCTTGGTGGGAAAGTCTGTGCGCCGTTTTGTTGAGGGCAAGTGTTATTTCCTGTTTCGAATTCAGAGTGCCGTTACAGTATGGAATTCTGACAAGTGAAATGATTTTTCTGTTTTTTTTTTTCAAATTGAACGGTTATTTTCTCTATTTTACTTTTAAAATTCAGTTTAACTGCATATTCTCACAGAATAACTGAACAAAATTAATAAGTAAATAAAATGTACATGAATTTATTTTCCAACACTGTAGATTTCTTATTAAGTCCGATCTTCAAGACATCTCTCTTATCCGGTCGCCATTTGTTGTGTGTAGGTGAGAAATCGTGTGTTTACGTTGGAACTGTTGGTTCTCGTGGAATTTTATTGCTGTAGTAAATTAATGCTTACATTTATTTTTTTTAAAGCAATATCACTATTAATTTTGCCTTCGATTCCTTTTGCTCTTAACCTATTTCTGTAACTGGAATTTATTTATTTTATTTATTTCTTCTTTAACATTAGTACTTTTAAGTGACGGATAAGAGACAAACAAGGTCTTAAACCCTCAGCAGCGTTTTCTTTTAGAAACTTCTTTTGCCAGCACAACAAATGAATAGTTATTTCTTATTATTTCAAATGAATATTAGCTCTGTAATATATGATTTGTTAATTTCAATGTTACCTTTAATTTGACTATAGTATTATTAACAAATTGTATTCATTGAATCAATCTAACATACAGAAATTAAATAAAGTGAAAAAGACAGCATTTTTATTTATTTATTTTTGTTATTCTTCTGCTTTAACATTTGCGCTGATGTTCATAGTGTATGATTTGCCACTGGTGCTTACGTGTAATTCAGGTAATTTTTCTCCATGTGACATTTCAAAACAAGTTGAACTATGGTTTTTACATAGTTCAAATATGTAAAACTCATTTCCGTTAGTCCCAATTTGCTGTTGTCCTCTCAGCCTGACATTCATTTCACAGTTAGGGATATATATATTAACACAATTATTATATTAGATATTCTTTCAATACAAATAAATAATTATTTATTCTCATTTCAAATGAGTATTAGCTCAGAAAGAAAGAAAGAAACAAATTGTTTATCCTCAAATAAATATTTATGAACACAGCAAACAAGAAATTCATCACTCTTTCAAAGTTTTGAAATTCCTTCCCATATTGTTTTCATCATTTAAATGAAGAACGGATCAGGCTATTAAGTTCGTTAATGTTTTTTGATTTTTCTCTCCCAATGTGAGTATTTTGTGATATATGCATGTTGATTCACATGTTATCTGCATGCTATGATACCTTTTTATTTATACAACAAACTTTTTAAGAGTTTAGTAACTTGATGGGTTAAAATATCTAATGTCCTTTGTAAATAACCAAATTCTAACAGTCGTACTTTAAGTAAGATTGTTTTTTCTAGTCTATTGGAGGTATTTACATTTAGTATAAATAAATTGTCACTTTTCAGGTTAAATATTCTCCACTAAAATTCGCCCTATTAATTTAATACCCATTTCCTTTTGCTTGAAAGAGTTGACACAGATTCTTGAAATATTTGAGGGTTTCCATGAACAAATAAGACTTTTAATTAAATGAGTGGATTTTCAAAAAAAAAAAGAATCTGGTTAATTTGTTGCATGAAATTTCACAAGGAAAAAAATGTTATGGTCTTACTTAAGTTTGTATAACTCATCAACGACACCCAATTTGTTTCTTTAAATTTACACATTTTATTTGAGCGAAATATTATTTACCAATTGTCTTTACTGAATCTAACATACAGAAAATGAATAAAGTGAAAAATGCATCAAAGTTTCTTCCCATGCTTGTGGAATTGCCATCATGTGGTTTTTGACAATGTGACTCTCATCTGAAATTTAATTTTTCATTTAGTGATCGTTGGGAATTTATTACTGTAGTAAAATTAAGGGTTGTATATTTATTTCTTTGAATCCAATACGTATACTTCTGAGAATTATTAAAAGCACAGAATTTTTTGTTATGTTTCCAAAAGCATTTAAAAGTACACGTTATGTTTTTACTTTTTGGGCATCCAAGTTGATTTAAATCAAGAACAGGCCTCCCTATTAACTTCGTTAATGTTTTTGATTATTCTCTTCCTTTGGCGAGTAATATTTGATATTTGCATGTTGATTCTATCATCCAAGCTCTTAGTTTGTCCAGAGATAGTGAACCAATTTCCCTCTTCAGCTGATGGTTATATTTTATTAACCAAGAATTCTGTTTTTTAACTCTTTCAGGTAATTCTTTCCAACTACAAGGTGATTTCATCAATGCATATCTTACAATAACTCCATGAGAAATACAAATTTCTTTAGAAAATAAAATTGATGTACAATTTCTTATTGAAAGGAAATTGTACATCAATTATACCAATGGTTGCCGAAAATTCGTATTTTTCACCGACTGTAGATTGCATATTCGTTTTCCTTCATTCTTCTTCTTACATTACTTCATTTGGCACCGCAAATAAATAGTTATTCATAATTATTATTATTATTTCACTGATTATTAGCTCTGATCGTATATTTTATGTTAATTTTCTGTTACAAAATTCTAAACAATTAGAACTTTTGACAAAGAAACTTTCAAAGAATTTGTGGCTCACCCATTATTTTTACATTACCAAACACAAAACACCAACTGCAGTGGATGAACGATTACTTTAAGCCCAAAGTCACTCTACTCTATGGTATTTTCTTATAGTACTGTTTACACTTACCATGCCCTACCCTGACCGTTCCTTCAAAAATGAACCTTTTGCACAGATGACTCAACGACATGTTTTCGCATGCTGCTGGTTATACTGTTGGTGTGTTTATCTTTCTTTGTGTGGGGAATGGTAAAATTTGTATTTGTGTTATCTGAGAGTACAAACATTTTTCTATACCAAACTTCAAGAGTTAAAGTCACGTTTTGGGTTAATTATATGCTATCTCTCTGTAAAACAACCAAATTCTAACAGTTTGGATTTTCGATTATGTGAACGAATTGTTTTCAGATAACTCAAAAAATGTCAATAGGTAGCATTAGATGATTTCTAAAATAATCAATTACATGGAAATCAGTTTCAACACTTTTTTCCCGTTCCTGGCATTAATTTCGCAGCAGTGATTTTTTTAAATAATTAAACAGAATGCATTAAGGTATAAAGTTATGGATTTAAATATCAAGTTCTAATCAGAATAACTGAGTAAAAATTTACTGCAGAAAAACACAACAACAAAAACACACATCGTCGTTCATTTAAGTTTACAAATGCATATTTCATTTTTCTGAAATACTATTTACAAGTATATTCACTGAGAAAAATTCGAAACATGTGATTACCTAAAAAATATTTCACAATATTTAGTTTAGACTCAACATTTTCCAAAGAGTTCAATGAATAAAATTTTTGTTACTCACTGTTTCTTGGTTACATTACATCAAAATAGCTGGTCATGCAAAATTATTATAAGATATGCATTGACAAAATCACCTTGTAGTTGGAAAGAATAACCTGAAAGAGTTAAAAAACAGAATTCTTGGTTAATAAAATATAACCATCAGCTGAAGTGGGAAATTGGTTCACTATCTCTGGACAAACTAAGAAATTGGAAGATAAAATCAACATGCAAATATCAAATATTACTCGCCAAAGGAAAAGAAATATCAAAAACATTAACGAAGTTAATAGGTAGACCTGTTCTTGATTTAAATGAAATTGGATGCCCAAAACGTGAAAACATAACGTATACTTTTAAATGCTTTTGGAAACATAGCAAAAGATTCTGGGCTTTAAAGAATTCTCAGAATTATATGTATTGGTTTCAAAAATATAAATATGCAACCCTTAATTTTACTACAGTAATAAATTCCCAACGATCACCAAATACAAAATTAACTTTCAGATGAGAGTCACATTGTCAAAAACCACATGATGGCAATTCCATCATGTAGTTTTTCATTCAAGCATGGGAAGAATCTCTGATGCAAATTTAACAATAAGAAGATTAAGGGACAAAAAATAGATTGTATTTTTCACTTTATTTATTTTCTGTATTGTTAGATTCAGTAAATACAATTTTTAAATAATATTTCATTTAAATAAAATGTGTAAATTTAAATGAACAAATTGGTTGTCCTTGGTGTGTGATACAAACTTAAGTAAGACCATAACATTTTTTTTCTCCTTGTAAAATTTCATGCCTCAAACTAACTAGAGACTTTTTTTTTGAAAATCTACTCAATGAAACTGTGTCAACTCTTGGAAGCAAAAGGAAATGGGAATTAAATTAATAGGCGGAATTTTAGTGGAGCATATTTCACAGGAGAAGTGACAAAAAATGAAAAGGTATCGTAGCATGCAGATTACAAGTGAATCAACATGCAAATATGAAAAAATACTTGCCATTGGAAGAGAAAAATCAAAAGATGACGAATTTCTTGTTTGTTGTGATCATAAATATTTATTTGAGGGTAAATATATTTTTTCTTCTTTCTTAGCTAATTTTCATTTGAAATAGGAATGAATAATTATTTATTTGTATCGGAAAGAATATCTAATATAATAATTGTGTTAAAATATATAGAGTAAAACCCCCAAGTTATCCCATACGTAGGACCAACAAAAAAGCGCGTAAATCGAATTCGCGTAACTCGGGATATAATTTTGCATGTAATTTATATATACAAACATACAATTGGGACCAAAGGTGTACAAAAACTCCTATATTTTTTAAGAAATATAATCATAATTGTAGTTTTTCGTACTTAAAAAAAGAAAGTTATTTCGATGTCGATAGTTTCATAAAATCTAATAGATTCGTCTGACGGCATAATGTCTTTTTCTTGTCACACAAAATTTCTTCATAGCAAGCTAATGATTTTTTTATTCCTTGCCTTGTGGCTACAATTCGTTCCTCGTTAGAATCCATGTCCTCCAAAATCTGTTAACCTTTCTTTTATGATGGTTCTTACTGTGGCTTCCTGTACATCGAACTTCTTTGCTAGCTCACAAATTTTCATTCCGCCTTCAAAATCCTTAATAATGTTGAGTTTTGTTTCCAAAGTCAATGTTTTTATTTTCTCGCTAGCTTGTAAAAGAATCGGACTCGCTTCCTATGGACATTATTATTTTTTATGTGATAAAATTTTTATCAAGAACATAACATTAAAAAATCGCAAGGTTTGTAGACTATAAAAATCGTGTATGAATGGAGACTCCGCGAAGCACGTCAGTGCTTGTCCACAGCATGTGCGACACTGGCGAATGTGCCTCACAACCGCCTCACGCCTCACCACTGGTCATATCTTTCAGGCACTGACTCAGTGCCTGAAAGATATGACCAGTGGTGAGGCGTGAGGCGGGACGAGAATACGTACATATAAGAAACCGCATAACTCCGAATTTGCGTAAGTCAGGGTAGCGTAAGTCGGGGTATGACTGTATAAAAATATTGTGAAATGAATGTCGGGCTGAGAGGACAAAGTCAATTGGGACTAACGGAAATGAGTTTTACATAGTTGAACTATGTAAAAACAATAGTTCAACTTGTTTTGAAATGTCACATGGCGAAAAATCACATGAATTACGCGTAAGCACCAGTGGCAAATCTTACACTATGAACATCAGCGCAAATGTTAAAGCAGAAGAATAAGAAAAATAAATAAATAAAAATACTGTCTTTTTTACTTTATTTAATTTCTGTATGTTAGATTTATTCAGTGAATACAATTTGTTAATAATATTACAGTGAAATAAAAGGTAACATTGAAATTAACAAAGCATATATTACAGAGCTAATATTCATTTGAAATAATAAGAAATAACTATTCTTTTGTTGTGCTGGCAAAAGAAGTTTCTAAAAGAAAACGCTGCTGAGGGGTTTAAAACCTTGTTTGTCTCATATCCGTTACTTAAAATTACTAATGCTAAAGAAAAAATAAATAAATTCCAGTTACAGAAATAGATTAAGAGCAAAAGGAATCGAAGGTAAAATTAATAGTGATATTGGTTTAAAAAAAAATAAATGTAAGCATTAATTCACTACAGCAATAATTTCCCACGAGAACCAAGAGTTCCAACGTAAACACACGATTTCTCACCTACATACAACAAACGGCGACCGGATAAGAGAGATGTCTTTAAGATAAGACTTAATGAGAAATCTACAGTGTTGGAAAATAAATTCACATACATTTTATTTACTTATTAATTTTGTTCAGTTATTCTGTTAGAGTATGCAGTTAAACTGAATTTTAAAAGTAAAAAAGAGAAAATAACCATTCAATTTGAAAAAAAAAAACAGAAAAATCATTTCACTTGTCAGAATTCCGTACTGTAACGGCACTCTGAATTCGAAACAGGAAATAACACTTGCCCTCAACAAAACGGCGCGTAGACTTTCCCACCAAGCTTGGGAAATCATAGCATGAGCAACTGTGGGAAGGAATTAATACAGAGAACCAATCGGATAGTAATCTAAATTAAGTAGTCCACTAGCTTCTCTGGTTATTTACAGAAATATCTTTCAACTCCTATGTTTTCTGTGTTTTGGCGCTGTGAATATATGTTAAAATCAGCAATTTGGAATATTCAGAAAACGTCGATAGTTTCAAGATGTACCATTCTGGAAAGAAATGTAAGCTAATCTTTTTTTCTTTTTTTTTTAAACTGAAACAAATCAAGTGATTCGTAATTTCAATAACCGCTGGTTGTATGTTTGGGTAAGTGCAATTCTAATACTGGATAGTTTTTTTCTTCTTATTTTTATAAGGCTGCCGCCATATCTAAGAATTGTAAGAACTCTACTCTAAGAATTGCAATAGTCTTTAGAATATGAATATAGAATTAAACATGTATGAGCTTTGGAAAAAAGTGGAAAAGTGTATGTTTGAGGGACACCAGCATATAATTAAATTATTCAGAAAAGCCTAATCATGCCGCCAACACCACTCTACTTTAAAAATACCCCAAACTGTATTGGAAAATTAGCACAGCTATCTACAGACAACCAAAGACAAAACATGATGGTTTTGTGTCACGCTGGGAAAATTCCAAGACATCTTATTTCAAAAACATCTCCCACACTTCCATCGGCAAACCAAAACACCATCTGGTATCACAGAGAGACATATGTTCCCCAGAAATTTCCAAACACATAACGTCACGGTTGGTTATCTCTAAATAACCCCACAATGCTACGCGAACCGAACGCACCACATGATGTCCCTGACAGAAGGGGTGCCCCAGCGAAATTCCAAACATTCAAAATGTATCTTATCTCTGTCCATCACCCATAAGGCCATACACAAACCATTTTCTTATCTACAACTCATAACAATACACATCCAAGACACTGACGTCGCTTCCCCCACATTCACCCTACCCTTATTTTGTTCATAGTATCTCACCAATCCTTATCCACTAATATCTTCCTTTTCCATTCAAAACAATAACATCACTTATTTACAACTAACAAATGATGTCACTTCTTAACAACAGCAAATGACGTCACTTATCTACATCTGGAAACAATACACACCCACGACACGATTTCTTATCTTATCTTGATCTTGATCTGATCAGAGGTATCCCACGAATCACCACACGAATCCTTATCTCTACTCACGCCCATAATTCCATACGCGAACCAAAACAGAAGAACTGAACCCATTGACATATATGCCTCCAGGAAAATTCCAAACATTCCAAACCCATGACGTCACGCACACATAAACGTCATCAAATGAACAACCAATCACGTCACAATTCCTTATCTTATCCTGATCTTGATCTGGTCACTAGTGCCTACCCTACTACTCCCAATTTTTTTTTTGTAATCTGAAATCACCAATCCTTCAAATTTCACTTCCGATGCCCTTCGTTACTATAGGTTCCCTTTGCAGAACTTTTCCTTGTAATTTATAATCATGTGCCAGCGTTAAAAGTATCTGTAACATACACTATGTTGACAAAAGTAAGTGGACGCCTTGCTTGCCATGCAAATTTCGGATCCTACAGCATGAAAATATCCAGTGTAAGCGTAAGTCTGGTCAGGAAAGGTGGGATGTGCCGCGTGCTTTGCACCGTACGCGATGTCAAGATGCCACGTTCAACTGATCTGAGAGACTTCCGACGTGGGATGGTACTTGGGTGTCACCTCAGTGGTCTTTCTGTCTGCGACGTTGCTACCCGTCTCAATGTACCGAAAACCACCGTTGCTTATGTCATTCGTAGATGGAAAGTTGATGTGCTACCACAGCAAGAAAACACCCTGGGAAGCCCCCGACACTCACGACTGAGATCGACGAGTTCTTTCTCGGAATGTTCGAGCATCCCGCACGTCATCAGCCGCGGACCTCGCAGTCAACCTGGAAAATGCTGCAGGCCCATCACTGGAACTGTCCGCAGAGAGTTGCATGCATGAGGTTATCACGGCAGAGCTACTGCGAACAAGCCACACATCACCCCCTGAACTCCAAACGACCTTTGGACTGCATATATCACATCGTTCCTGGTTCGTAAATGATTGGAAAACGGTTCCGTGGAGCGATGAATCACCGTCCCAAACGTTTCACTCTGATGGTCGTGTTTGGATCTGAAGATTACCCGGGGAACGCAGGAATTCCAACGGACAAGTTTGGTGGACGACCGATAATAGTATGGGGGATGTTTCAGATGGATGGGTCTTGGTCTATTGGTAGACGTGCCCACCACCATAGCATCAGATGGCTACCTGGACATCCTGGACCACTTCGTGCTTCGGACTTGTGAAAGTACTTCGGCAGTCCTTGCAGTTTCAGCACGACAATACTCCATGCCGTGTTCGAGATTGAATTCCACAAAAGAAGTGTTCGATTGGCCGGCTCACAGTCCAGTCCATCGAACACCTTTAGGACGAATTGGAACACCGACCTCGTTTCAGACCACAGCAACCGTCATCAGCATCAGTAATGGGCAGTTTTGCGCAAGGAATATTCCTGTTGCGAAATATCAGAAATTTGTTGAAAGCAGCCCTGAAGGGAAGTTGCTGCCATTCAGACAAGGGTTTGTCGGTTTTAAAAAACGGGTTTTGAAACTTTTTTTTTTTTTTTTGATAAATTTGTAAAATTTGAAAACCGGTTTTTAAAGTTAAAAAACCCGTTTTAGATACTAGAATTAATATGTAAAATTAATTAATTATTTAATTAAAATCGTTAGCATTTTGACTTGAAACACCGATGAATATGTTACAAGAGGAATCGGAAGATGACTATGGAAAGGATTTTTTAACCCTCTTGATCTAGATAACGACTTCTGGATTCTCTATGTTGTCTGACAATTCAAAACAATCAACTTCCAAAATCAGAAATATTTGCAATTCTTTTTTTTTAGAAAATCTCCCGTAAGAGATAGCATCCTTCAGAATTATGTAAAACAAGAAAAAGGAAAGGAATTAAGTCTGATTCTTGACTGCCAAACGAGATGGAATAGTTTAGAGGCCATGAGTGAAAGATTTATAACATTAAAAGAATGCGTTGTTTTAGCTTTGAATGGTTTGTGCTTCTCATGTGTGGAGTGAAGCTCAAAACATCCTAAGATCGTGGAGCTTCTTAAAGTGTTGGGACCAGCACGACTTGCAGCTGAGGCCTTAGGAGGGGAGGGGGGGGGGGGAGTGCCAATTTATTAACAAGTGAAGGCATATTTGAATTTCTGTTAAAGGAACTAAAAAATTTAAAGACTGAAATTAGTTCCAAATTATTAAATGCTTTAGAAGTACGCATTCAAGAAAGAAGACAAGTTGGATTGGTAGCCCTTTTGCTGCAGCCGCAAAATCCACAAAACATCTACGATCTAATCTTAATCTGGGATTTCCACTAGCTTCAAAATTCGATATTGTTAAGTTATCTGGAAAAATACTGTCTAGAATAGGTCCAAATTCTTGTATGGAAAGTTCTTGTATGCCTTGATTAAAAGTTTCTCCGTCTCCGGTGATATCGGAGACGGAGAAACTTTTAATCAGGGCAATGCTCTAAAAGAAGCCGGAAAAATCACTTGATGGGGTTTCTTGAGGAACCTGAAGAAATAATATCAAATCCGAAGACACTGAAAGCCGAAATTTCATAATTGAGGCAACCCAATAAAAGAACAAGAATTTAGATTTATTATTTGATGCCCTGAAAACGATAAAACCAACTCAGTAGTCACGTGAGAGAGTATTTTCTATTTCAGACAATTTGGAATAATAAGAACAAGCTTAAGTAATCGTTCGGTGGACGTTTTATGTTTTTTGAAATCAAACTTCCTGCAGAACAATACTAAATGAAATAAAAATTCAGAATTTATATTTTATACGAATTTTAGTTATTTTAGTTTTTTTTTATTAATTTAGTTTTGCATGGAGTATATTTTATTTCGTTATATTTTTGTAGTTCCATAAATATTAAATAAACTGAACAATTTTAAAATAAGTATAAATATTTTTGTTTTAATTATATATATACTGTAAAAAGTAGAAAATCGGTTTAACCGGTTTTTTTTTTTTTTAGAAGTACTGGAATTAGAAAACCGGTTTTTTCAAAAGTCGGTTTTTGTATTCAGACCAAAGGTGGTCCCACTCGGCTCGAAAAACGTAATTAAAACGCAGTTTTGACCACAACTAGGTGTCCAAATATTTTTGTCAACATAGTATATTAATACTCGCTCGTGTTCGCGCGCGAACACACACACACACACACACTTGATCGTTCTTGGGCACAGGTGAGGAGGTTTTTATTTCTGAAAATTCGGATTTTTAACCCCAAAAATCGACGACAGAACTCACGCTATTACAAATAATACCAGGCAAGGTCAAGGAAATTGTATGCCGTCAACTTTTTCAACTGTGGTCATGGGGTTACTCTCATAGTCCCAGTTGAAGTCATCCTCGTAGAAATGACCTCAACAACCGGCGATGAGTAAGCAGGAAGACCCGCTACCTTCCGATTTCAATTAAGAGTTTCGTAAAAGGATCGCGTGGCTTCCTTCGGAGAAAGAAAAGCTTTGGAGGGTGTCTTCTACTTCTCATGTATTTACGAAGGAACTCCGTAGCGCAGTCGATCTCGAAATAATCGGCCTGTGACGATGTTTAAATTCTTTCGTCAGAAATGATTGCTTCGTTAACCCATCACGACGACAGATTCCGCCCAATCACAAACCGCCATTCGACCCCTTAGAAATGTCACACGTTCTCACGCGACAGTTCAAAGCTTTCTTTCGGGATTAGGGCGGTCGATGGAACCTTCCACTAATTTTACAAATCGCGACTGCGGATCCGGTTGATGTCGCGCGACTTACTTTGGGGCTTCGTTTCAAGAGTGAAAAGAGAACTATTTGCTGCGGCAGAAGATGCTCAGAAGCATCCGCTAAGAAGGATGCTGAAGGGAGATTTCGCTTGACATTAACCGGACTCGTTCTCTTCTAGCGAAGTGTGAAAACGGAATCTTTCCAGAGAAATTGCACTCCACTACAGTATTCGTTCGCACGTGGCATTATACTGCGGCGTAAGCAGAGTTGCGAGAAATCAGCGGCAGAAACTGCAAACACGAATTCGATCGGGCATTTTGCTTCGTGCGGATATCCAAGACGTTCACATCCGCCAAATTTGAAGGAGGGCTTGGAAGACTCCTCTTCAGAGCGACTCAATAAGTCCGATGGTGATGGCGACTGCGTCCGCCCAAAATCACCATCCTGCGGTGCACCCACAAAAAGCTCCACCTCTCCTGTTTACGTGACATTTTGGGAAAAACAGAAACCGTCGGAGGATGGAAGAATCCGCGTAGTCGGTTTCCAATCAGCGGATTCAAATCGTAGCAGCTCATTGGTGTCGTAGTTCGATCGCCCATCGAACAGATCTTTGTGGTCATCCTGGAATTGGGGGTTGTCCTCGTTTCATCCAAAACGCGGGTTGCAGTCGTGACCACCTGAGAGTACTCGACGAGCGAACCCAAGTCTCGTTGCTCCGATTGTTTCGCGTCTCGCGTGTTTGTCGCACGATGTTGCAAATTACTTTCTTATTTCCGTTTGTCGCGACTCGCGGAAAAAATCGTTAAGGCGCTCGCGTCGTCTGCTATTTCGCTATTGATTCGCAGATCGCTTCGTTTGGAGGGGTGGGGGGGGGGGGAGTCGCTTGTCAAACGCCGAATGAAAAAGAGAACGAATCGCATTAGGAGTTTGTGTCGAATTTATCACTTTATTAGTGGGCTAATGACACGTGAAAGGGGGAGGGGGCGCCGGGGGAGCGTCTAATTAAACAGATTTCTGCTATCGGAATATTTTCTCTGCAAAGTCACGCCGGTGCGTTGAACAAACATCGCCGTGCGCCGGAGGAAGCCGCTAATTGTTTTCCACTGTTGTCGGAAGGAGGGGAGGGATTCGGATGCGAAATGCCGTTCCCTCTGGCATTCCCCGCGGGGGTTGGCGGCCGCTTGATTGCAGAAAGAATTCGCGTTTTCATTATTTTCTTTGCCAAACAAGTGAAAGAAATCAAAACACGCCTTCGAGTCCACCCGTCAGCTTGCACGAGGAGAATTCGCGCTCTTTGGAGCTGCGAGATTAACACGCACGCAGCGGGGAAAGTTTTAATTTTATTCCTTTTTTGTTTGTTTTTTCAGAACTGGTGTAAAACATCCCCCCCCCTTATGAACCCGCCGATTTCCTCTTTGATGCGAAGTTCATTTTCATACCCCCAATAAATCCTTAATGAAGAAGCCTCACAACTGCGACCTCCGTTGTTTGGATTTTTTCTTCGGATGTGCAAGTGGCGTCGCCGCAAGGGAGGAAAACCAGGACACACTTTTTCTATTATTTACATTAAATGCGCGCAAATAATCCTCCGAAAATATTTTCATAATCTTAACATTCTTCTTCTTCTCTGCTGGGCTTCTCCCTGGTGCGCGAGCCAAGTGCATGACTCCCTGTATGCCCTGCTCTCTCTCTCTCTCTCTCTCTCTCTCTTAGCGTTCTACACCACCAACCATGAAACAGCAAAAATTGGCAGGTGGCTCTGCAGATCATAAAAATCTCCCACAAACTGCAACGAAAAGCACAAAAATACCTCAAAAATCGCGTGCACAGCCACGGCCTTAATCCGGCAAATGATTTGCCGCGGCAAAAAATCCGATTTTCCACTTAACGAAGCCTCTGAAAGTCCCGTCCACCTCAAAACTACATTCTACGTAATTCCTTGCGTAAAACTGGTTTCGATTCCGTCCAGGGCTTTTCGACTTCCAGTTGAAAAGGTTACCTGGTTTCATGTGGGGGAGCTTTTCCTCCTGGAAACTTAGGTTTATCCGGAAAAAACAGGAAAACTGGCCTGGAAAACGCACGCAAGTAACAGATTGAAACAGGTTGCCTCGCAACCTAAGTTGCTTTCGCCGTAATTCAAAACCAACTTTCCGTAAGAAGGGCCTCGCACGTGCATTAGTGAGATCTGACATCCCTACCGGAGATGGCGAAATTCGCTCTTTGTAATTCAGCTCAAAATTTTCTTGCCGCATTTTATGGTTACCTTCAAACCTTTTCTAATTCCGATGACCCTTCTGACCTCTTTGATTATTTATATCCGATTAATTCAAACCGTCTTCCACTCCACAAATTCACAGACAGGAAGAGAAGCCGAAGTAAAATCCTAAATTACTCATTTTCGACACTCTCCGTACCTTTTCATAATCCGCTCTCCCTCCAAATGCACTGCGGATATGCCTAACCCTTTCCAAATTTCTTTTTCCAGAAAACTGCCTTCTTCCACTCAGTTTCAGCTTCATATCCTTTGGCACTTCAACGCTGACAATTGAAATGACCTCCGTGATTTCTACGGCTCTTTCCACAGTCTACTTACTGCTTCCGTGATCTAAACATCTTCTTTAGCGAATAGTTGAAATCCTTGTTGGAATGCTGGCCTTCTCCCCCCCCCCCCCCAATGTCCAAGCCTTAGTTCTCTAACAAGTGCGCAGAAGTTGTCCACGATAATAATTCAGCCATCCCCAGTGGCTCGAGTCAAAAACACCGAGCATTGCACTCAGCCCACAGCATCGGAAAAGGTCATCATCAAATTGAAATCCAACTTGGTTGAAACTTGTCTTGGCTCAAATGGCAGCAGCTCTTTCCAAGGCTACCCGGTGCAAACTCTCCTTCTGTTTCTCCCCCTCTTACATCAGCATAGCACCGTCGTGCAACATCATGAAGCGGGCTTCGCCTCCAATACACGACCGAGGCAAAACATCTCCCGCTGGAGCAGGAAACAATTTTCCGAAAGTCTTCCGTTCTTTCGCCAGACAAACAGCAGCAGAATTCTTAACGGCTTGGTCATTAACAAGCCTCCTGATCCACGTGGGATCTTCTCGTTTGGGCTTAACATTTGCGTTACACGCATCCGGGCATTCGGTCATGTTCGTCTGGGCTCGAAGCGAAATACGGAAGAAAAGTTGTTTGCACATCCACTGCTGTCTCAATGTTGGATAAAATCTGGTTACGTTTTATGCGCACTCCTCCATTAACGACCTTCTCTCGCTGACCCAATCTTACTCTTATAGTTTTCCCCGACGACAACAACAACAGATTCCACTGATTGTTCCTCGTTTAAGAAACTCGCACTGCTCAAATGACTTCAATCTCTGCTTGCATTCTTCAGTGGAGAGAAATAATCTCAACGCTTTCTTGTCTTATTTCTGATTAGAAAAATTTCACTTCAATCCCCCAACACACACACGCACACAGTTTGTTGTTGTTATGTGCCGTCCAGTCGTTTTCTACTCTTGGTGATCCTGCGAACAAAGGCTCTCCATCCCACCAAGGGCTCTCGTGCTTTCTTTCAGTTCAAGTTGGGGTAGGTTCTCTTATGTTGTCCATCGAACTCTTTTGCGGTCTTCTTCTCCTTCCCTCAGTCTTCCCCAACACGACTGCCTTTCCAATGATTCATCAGCTCGCATAATGTCACCAAAGTACCTCAACTTCTGTTTGGCGATCATCGCCTCCAAGAAACGTTCTCTTTATATTCTCTAAAACCTTCTTATTGGTCATTCTTGCAGTCCCGTGGGACTCTTAAGTCTCCTCCACACCTATAATTCAAGCGATTCAATTTCCTTTCCGTCTTTCTTCTTAATAACGCAGCTTTCGCATCCATAGATCACTACTGGAAATGCCCTTGCTTTGACAATTCTAACTTTTTTGGCCTTTCTCACATCTCCATCTTTTTTTTTTTTTTTTCATAATTTTGTCACGTTTAACATCGCTTTTTTTTCCGTGATGTCCTTTTAATTTCAGCTTCACATTTCTGATTATGGGAACCCCCCCCCCCCCCAGTAAATCACACACGCTTACTTTTGATGATACTCAAATCTACAGTCGTCGCCAGATTTTTCTTGGCTTTCTCACTTCCACCTTCATCCATCTCGGCCGAGGCGTCTTCATTCTCCAAATAAGTTTCGCATCCTTCTCCATCCTGCGGTCCAATTTTGTGTAAAAGTTCAATTTTCCTCTTTGGCCGACGCCTTTAAGAATTCCTAAAGCGACTCCTTCACCGGGAGGGGCTTTCTCCATTTTCCCCGTGGCTTTCTCCACTTCTGATGTCCGATTCTTTCTCCCGATTTCGTCATCGGCGATGGAGGTGTTGACGCCTCAATCTAAACGCATTCCTAGCTCCATTTTCACGCTGTTATCTCCGCCTGTTCAATGTCACCTTCCTTCTTTATGAGCTCCGTTCATCATCCATTCCAAGGATTTACTTCTGAAAGGTCTCGTGAACCTCCTCGCAGAGCTGAATCGAACGTCCATCGAATTGCGCTTGGCGATTTCTGTACGAATATTTTGCACGCAGGAATTCTGATCTTTCCTGCGTTGCTTTGTGGGTAATTTCAACACGGAGCTGCGAAACTTTTCCGGAAATGCAATCACCGCAGTTTCCTTCACTCAAAGGGTTTGTTTGGAGTGTCGATATTTCTGTTTTTTTTTTTTTTTCTCAATAATTTCAAGATGACTGAAGGCCCGGATCTCTTCGCTTTTCTTTCTATTATTATTAATAGCAGCTCCATTCAGCGAAAGCTTGGGAGAACACCGCCGGAGGAAGGTCACTTGCTCTTCACGTCCCGCTTACCGTCGTCAGAAATATTTTATTCGGCGAAAACGATCACGAACGACAGTTGACTTCAGACAAAAGCGGGTTTACCTTCGTGGATGGAGTGCGTCAGTTTGTCTTATTAACCAGTCGTACAAACGCGTTCTTAAATATTCCAAATGTGTTCAGCGCCATAAGCGAGTCCACCCGTCTGCTAAGAAAACAAAAGAACTCGTTACGACACTCCTTCTATGTCCATTCTAATCCTACAATGGACTTAGAGTTTCAGGATTAGGTATATCGGGGGGGAGGGGGTTGGATGTTGTTACTGAGATGCGAGTAACCTTTCCCCGGTCGGTTTCCGTCTGAATCCTGCGCTTCAGTTGGCGAAGACAACTACTCTTCATTCCTCCTTCCCTCAAAGAACACTAGCGACCTCTGGTGTCAGAGACAACCTCACATGTGCCGTTCGCAACACTTTTCTCCAAGCGCATTTACACGTCATCATCTCGGTAAACGCCCCCTCCTCCCTTGTCGGGGTTTGTGCCATCTGAGATGTGACCTTTCACCCTTCCAATAAAAAAATCGTTGAGTGGAAGCGTAAACGGCATTTCAGAGGAGCCATTCGACTCACGAATGAGTCCCCGTGCGGTTTTATTGAGAGAGGAGGGTCGTGGAACGGGGAACTTGGCAGAGTGCCATCGCACTTTGCCGAAGTTATTGCTTTCCATCGACCCTCCACTTCGGCTGCCGATTGGAACTTCAAAAACCTCAGTCGTTAACGCGACAGTCCGGATGGCAGAACAACGCCACTCCGTATCCGCCCCCCCCCCCGTCTGTATCGAGACAAAAACAAACACCGAGTGAAGAGACTTGCTCTTGGAAGATATTCAGAACCCAGGTGGGTGGTCACACGAGAATGCCGAGTTGGTTTCCGTGCCCGCAACGATCCTCCTCTCACTGTTGTTGCGTGTGGGTCCTCGGACTCAACGTCGTAATTCACCAGTTCTGTGGGCGGAGACTCGCACACTTGTGTATTCTGCAGACGGAGCTCGCTTTGCAACACGAAGGTCATTTCGAGGGAGAAGATCTGCGTGCGTGCGCCCCTCATGCTCAAGTAGCGTTTCACTTCCCCGACGTGTAATGAATTTCCATCAGGGTGGCTTCCCCTTCATAAATCCTGGATGGCCACGATTTAAAGGCGCGAGGCATTGTGGGAGAATCAGCCAGCATTCCTTCGTAAGTCGACCTTTGAAATGCAGAAAGGCCACGCCACGGAGATTTTCGCAGAATTACAGCGTCATAAACTCGGTGTAAGTGTTTAGGGAACTTTGACGAGGACGGTGTTTCTTCGCGAGTCGTGACCCGACTACGGAAGAAATCGGAATCTTCCACAAGCTTCATCTTTCAGTAAAATCCGAATTCCTCCTTTCTCAGCACGAGAAGATCTCTCGAGGGAGGCGATTTGTCTCTAATGGTATGAACAAGGCAAAAATATGCCGTCTGTTCTCCACCCCCCCTGCAAATATCGTAAGTCTTCCAAACTCTGACATCCAACCCCCCCCCCCCAACGGAATTTCTACACGAAATCTTCTCTTTTGTGTGTGTGGGGGGGTCTAAACTATTTGAGCATGAATTAGCTTCGTCGCAGTGTTAGTTCATCACGAAGTCGCGATTTTAATGAAATTCCTCGTTTGGGATCTCCCCCATTAATTCCCCGAACCCTCCGTTTTGCTGTAACTTTCATTGGTCGCCATAAGTCTGGTCATTGAATGACGTCATTTTTATGCAGCGACTTCGCTTGTAACAGCGGTGTCTGAATGCCAAATATCTTTGAGACATCATTTCGCAACAGTGCGAGAAACACGAAGAACGTGTCGAGGTGAGCGAAGCACGTGCCACGGTCCGTCTATTTATTATTATTTCATCGATGCGTTATATCGTCCCCTCCGACCCTCGCTTTAAGCGAAGCCATTTTGCATCCTAAAATGAGAAACAAAAAATGTTTGAAATCGGTTTTAAGGGAAACCGTAGCGCCCGGAGGAAGATCAGCTCAAGAGCCGAACGTTGAAGGACTCGATATGATCTTTACGGAGCAGTAGTGGCAAGTGACCCATTCGTACCACCGCCTGTAACCTCACAAAACTGACTCGCGACCGTTCAGCCAATTCGTTATCGAACCCACCCACAAATCGAGATGTCTTTTTGGCGTTCTAATCAGCGGATTCCCAAGAGGAAGGCCCGTCTCAGGCCTCTTCCATAATCACGAGTTAACCCTCCTTCATTTCTTTGGTAACAGCTTCACAAACATTTAGCGGATTTGTCCGAATCGACTCCTCTCGACAAAACCAAGCTGCTTTGCTCGGCAAGTGATGCCCTGGAAATGAGTCCATCACGTTTCTATTGTGAAATCAATCGGTTTTAGGTAGGAAGGCATTTCCACTGCAGACAGTGAAATCACAACCTTGCTTACTGGGGGTGGCTTCTTTGGTCACTGGAGCAGAGTTCCGTGATCACGTAAGCAGTGGGACGCCTACTGCGCCGAAATGTGCCATAAATTGTTTCTGGTGGGTGGAATTCACATTAAGAAAAAGCTCGTCGCAGCCAATGCCGTAATGTATTTTTCTCGTGACCATTTCCTCATGCGCCTCTCTCAGCACACGACTCCCCCCTCTGTTGACGATATTTTGATGCGAGTCCTGATTATTTCTTCTGTTATTCAGCGTGCGCGATCATAGCACAGCTCTTCACCGTTCTTTCCATTTTATAAATTGCGACAATGTTCGTCGATTTCCAATCAGGAAGATTCGTTTGTGGGGTCGTTTCGACTTGGGGCGAAGCAACCAAGTATTGTCGTCTGCTAATCTTGTTTCAATAAGCTGTTTTCGAGGTAGAAACCCGTCGCCTCCCTTTCGACCGGCTTAGCTCCTTGACGGAATTCAAAACCAGGTTTTTCCAACCGGATCGCGTCGTCGATGCTGTCTGAGCTCGGGATGAAGAACGCTACTTCCTCATCCCGACCTGCAGCCTTTTCAGTTGCTTCGGAACAGAAACGCTCTCCTTCTTCACTTCGCCTTCATTTTCTCCTTCTTGATCGTCGTCCAGATAAGCACGTTCAAAGCAGCGAACAAATCGCAACCCTCGGCTATCGCAGCGGGGTTCTTTCAAGTTCACACCCCCAAAGTAAGTTCGGTTAATTATCTTCTGTTCCGTTTTTTTTTAATTCTTTTCCGTACGAGGCTGATTTTATCAACTCTGCTTAACCACAACTCAAATTCAGTTCTTCCTGAGACCTGTTTCGATCTCCTTCCGGTCACGTGTTTCTTCTGGTGTGAAATCCTTTCCGAATTTCCCTTCTTACAACGCGTTTCTTGGAGAGCTTCGCCCCTCGTCCAACAGAACTCTTCTCCGAATCAACTAGAAACTCTGTCTGCTTCAAACTATGATTGAAACGCACCTCACGTCTTATTCCAAACCGCAGTTTTCTTTTGTCACGGCAACAAAATTAGCTTTCTTACAATTCCCACCTTTTCGCTTCCTCCCCGCCAACTCTCTTTTGGATTTCAGTTTCCTTCCTCTTTTTACTAATCAGCCTCTTCTAGCAACGTTACATAATTTATTCTATCACGTGATTCCTTTCTTCTGTGTCTTCGTCAAATCCTCGCCAGGTTTCACAAACCCCGTCAGCGCGTTTGATGTCCCCGGTTTCTATTTCCACCTACGAACTCTCGTCTTTTCAGAATTTCCTGCATTTGTGTAGAGAACTCTTCAAGCCATCGTATGATGCCGCCGCTTCCTTGTCACCCATCTTCGCCACCCCTTGACACGGTTTTCTGCTTCCACTTGAAGCGAGATCTCCTTTGATTCCTCCTCAAATATTTTCTTTAAAAAACGTGCAGCCATTAAGATCTTACCCGACTCGATGGATCCTTCAGTTCCAAAAAGCTGTCCATCGGCACGAGACTCCGTCCCACCTATTCGTGTTGTATCGATTCCGTGAGCAGACAAATTGGCAGCCACGTGCTGCACACAATCCACCGAAAACCCACTTGCTGCCATTCCTCTAATCCTCGCTTTTTGGTTTTTTTCACGCTTCGCTGTGAAGCCAAAGAAGAAGCAACGTTTTCCTGCTTCCCCTTCTGATTTGGGGAGAGTCCCAGATTAAAATCATCTGTTTCCACTCAGGAACAAATGATTTTAACACCCTCACAATTATTTCTTCTGTGGCATTTTTTAGATCGTTCACCCACCCACCCACCCACCTTCCCTGCAAGCAAACAAACTCGAGCAACACACTTGCGAGATGTCCGACTAGGAATATTTCCAAATTCTTGCGCCGTGGAATCTTCATAAATCGTAACGTACCGTTTACGGTGTCGTTTATGATTGGGGTATTAATTAGTGAATATTTGCTAAGTAAGAAAAATGTTTTTTTCAATTCTTGCAGTCTTATTTTTCTTCCGCCAGATGCAGAAGAAATCCTTTAAACTGCCGTCTTCCTATCGTGAGTAAATATCCTCTAACGCCTTCACGCTCTCCCTTAATAACCGTTCCTCCTGAAAGGTAAAAGCAGATCTTTGCTTTCTCCCACAGGCTACAGCTGAGGGCGCAACGCCAGACTTACTTGTTAGGATTTCTAAATATTGCACGTGTTTCCGTTGCAACATTTAGAGTGTGTTTTTGATAAATTTTATTTATCAAAAAAATAAAAACTGCATCGTGAAACGAAGACTTATTGCAATGACTTGGTCGACCAATCCTCGCTCGGATTCCATAATTTCGACAGATCCCGTTCAGCCGGACTCCAAGAAGGACTTGCTCGCTGATGGACGGTCGGTGAAACGAATCCACTGGAGAGGACCGGAGTGTTGTTGATAGGCGCGTGCAAAGACCTTCATAAAATACAAACTGCGGAAATAGAAGCCATTTCAGGATGAGGACAACGAAAGAATGCGGAGACGGTTTGACCCCAAACGATCGCATTCGGGAAGAATTGAATGCACGCGCCTAAATGAAGAAGTCGTAGAAAAAAAAATGCAAAGATCTCGTGAGGAGAATGGCTGAATGGAACGAAAGAAAAAGACCAAAAGAGGAAGCAACGAAAGAACAAAGGGGAGGATCCAATCTTAAAAGAAGAAACTTCGATTTCTAAGGTTCATAATTTTCGGTCGCCATTGAATGGGGCTTTGGAAAGTAACTTCGACGGAGCTTAACAATAAAAAACGGGAACTTTTTTCGTTTTCGAACAATTCTTCATCCCACCCTTCCCCTCCCCTCCCCCCTCAGCAGCACGTGTCTTGTTTTTGCTGTGGAAGTTTTTCCCTCTTTTCATGACAATATTTACTGGCACGAGAATGATTTATGAACCGGTAGAGGGCGCCGCTTCATCGTTAATCATTTCAGCTGTTAATTAATTGTCGGCTGCCTTCCGATGAACTCAAAGTCGCCGAAATACGAAAACCGCCGACAGAGGGGCGGACGCTTCGCCAATCGAATGCTCGTTTGTTTCTGCGAAAAGGAAGTCGTCGGCCCTTCTAAAGCGGATTGGAATTCAGATCGGGTGAAGCCGAAAATTGTCGGTGACGAGAAAATCCCCTCTCGGAGCTGAATTGCCCTGACATGAAAGCGAGCGCCTTCCTCCCCCCTCATCGTCACGAATGGATGCGGGCGATGTTCAATCCCAAGACACGATCTCCTGTTTCTTCGCGGCCTTCTTAAACGAATCCAGTTTTTCTCGCGCGCTGCAACAAACAGAATCACTGCTTCTCTCGAGCAACAACCATGGCAACAGTTGCCATGACGATTTTCAACTCGTTCTGTTCGTCGCCTGCCTGTTGATTCGGAAAAAGAAACAAACAGCGTTCGCTCATCCCAACATCGCGTCTTAGAAATCTCTCTCTCCACGGGCGGATTTTTGATTTCATTTCAAATTTTGCCGCAGCAAAACGAGATTGAGCGAGGATTGCACGTGCGGTGTGTCTAATAATTTGCCTTCTGCGTGCAGCCAAAGCTTCCCCAGAGAGAAAGTCGCAGTGGAGAAAGTGATATTTTATTCCCAGATGTCCGTGACGGGCGGCGGGCGGCTGTGTCCTTGCAGGTTTTAAGATATTTCCCCATCGATCTCTGAGTGGTGTTTACTTTCTCTTTCGCTCTCTCCGATTTCCTTCCGTGAAATAATTCGTGGTGTCGTCCCGACCCGAAGTTCGAGGGATTTATCAACAGACGCTGTCGAAGCGTTGCTGCTGAGCTTTTCCTCATCCCCGCAGCAGCCACAAAGGGCAGACGTCGGCGGGGGAAATTAATGGGAAGAGAACCGATTTCCAATTATTTCAACACTGCATGCCGTGTAAGGTCAGAGGTCTCCGGATTGGATTTTTCTCTGCAAGGCAGGAAATAAGACTCTCACAGCAGGAAGCAACACTCCGAGCTCTAATAATTAGTGGGGGGGAAGGAAAGACAGTGGCAAGACTCTGTCCCATCTTAAAAAAAAAAAAAAAAACTGTTTGAATGCACGTCTGTCACAAGGCAGCACTTCCGATGACGTCACTCGGAATTGCGAGGAAAAAGAAAGAGACAGAGTGGGTGAGTGAGTGAAATAGCGCGCAGAGAAATCAGGGGGAACCCTCCTACATCCCTATTTCATTCTCAACACGAGAACAAGTCGGTCTCCCCCCCCCCGCAGTTTGGTGGGTGCAACTTCATTCCCCAACCTGTTGATAGACAAAACTTCTTCGCCTCACTTGTCCGATCGCGTGTTTGCTTTGCTGAAAGCATTTCGCAGATGAATCGTAATTAACCCCTTTAGTGGAGCACCGCGCTCGACAACCTCTCATTTCCGACCTTCTTGAGATGACGAGCAAATGCAAGCGTGCTCGAGAAAACCGGAAATATTCGTTCACGAGGGACCCGCCCGTTTTTTTTTCTTTTTTGTGTTGCATTAACACTTGTTTGCATGTTTCGCATTCCCGTAATCAGACCGTCGACGCCAACCGACTCAATTTGGAGTTAATGCTGCCTCAAGAAAGTAATGAAAGGTCTCGCGCGCTGCTTCCTATTCATTGTGAGCAGCTGCGATCCATCGGAGCAGTCACAAGCTGGGAATGCAATCTTAGCACGGAGTGGGTGGGAGGACCGCGCTGATTCGATGCATTAAAAAAGGGGACCGAATGGATTTCTCCAAAACAAATTTTATTTATTTATTTACCTTCGTTTAATCGCGCTGCTGTGCAAGATCTCCAGCCTTTCACACTTTTCCTCCTCATTTTTACGCATCTTCGTTCATCTGAGAACAGTGTTGTTCCTGTTTCGATACCATTTTTTTTTTTAATGTCCTCAGCAGCTTTGCCTTCCTCAGTTATTCATTTTGAGCGCCATTAACTTGGTAAAATATTTTAGTTCTTCGTTCCGGAAACGTTTATTTAAAGTCGACAGACGGCGTGGCAGTGTCACTTGCGACTTAAACGACACAAGAAATTCTCAGCTCAGCATTTATTTATTGTTTACTACTCGGGGAATGGAATGTGCGTGGGCGCGTGTTCACCAGATAAATCGCCTAATTAATTAACAGCGTCGCACTCTATCAGCGGCCGTTTATTTAGTGGGGGGTCGCTCGCGATCCAAGACTTCGACGAAAGTATTCCAGGAGCCATCTTGAAAGAACGAAGCGAAGCCTTCTTCATTAAAGCGAAGTCTCAAACCACTCCTGAATTCTGGGAGAAAAACTGAACGAATTTTGATTGCGCTCCGAAATACCTTCTTAAAACCGGTCTTAATCACTTATGGAGATAAAGAATGACGGCACTTCACTCGCCCCTCGAAGCCAAATCTCTTCGGTGAAAGAGCTCGTTCGAAGCCAACAAACGTGGACTTTGGGACAAAGCGGATGTCGCCAAAAGTGCCTCCAAGACCGTAGACATCGGAGCCCATCCAAAATACACGAGCAGTTGCGTAATTGATTTCTTCCCTTCCGACTGGTTTGTTCATTTGAAAAGAGTTTCGTCTGAAAATCGATACGATGCAGCCCGAAGCGCGAGCTGATTTCGCATCCCTCCTGTTCGCCGCTTTACATTCACGATCGAGCCACTGAAAAATGCATGGAGAAGTCTCTGGACGGATCGCTTTTGATTCTTTGTTCCAATGCGCATTGAACTAATAACTCTTTCCGGATTCGGAGCCGAATTATGAGCGAAGTAGGCGGCTGCGTTCGCTTATTTCGATATTTACAACCGTCAGAAGGTGCTGGGACTGTTCACTGTCGAGGGAGGGTGGTGGTTTGTGCGCGCGTCGAGGAAAAGGAAAATGTCAGTTGTAAAAGCGGATGAGAAGAAGAAGCGATCTTCTTGGGAGGGAAGAGGAAGGGGCGTGCACGATGGAACGATCACCAGCGAATCTGACAGAAACCGAATGAGGAATGGAAATCTACGTAAATAATGCGAATGAGAAATCACCGTTAACTCGAGATTCATCCAAAGAGAAGCTGGTGACACCGCAGGCGAGGACGAGCATGGATGTGTGCTGGGTGAGGGCCAATGGGACAGAGGGTGGATTCTGGAAGTTGGGGGGGGGGGGTGGGGGGGGGGGGGGGTGGGGGGGGGGGGGGGTGGGGGGGGGGGGGGGTGGGGGGGGGGGGGGGTGGGGGGGGGGGGGGGTGGGGGGGGGGGGGGGTGGGGGGGGGGGGGGGTGGGGGGGGGGGGGGGTGGGGGGGGGGGGGGGTGGGGGGGGGGGGGGGTGGGGGGGGGGGGGGGTGGGGGGGGGGGGGGGTGGGGGGGGGGGGGGGTGGGGGGGGGGGGGGGTGGGGGGGGGGGGGGGTGGGGGGGGGGGGGGGTGGGGGGGGGGGGGGGTGGGGGGGGGGGGGGGTGGGGGGGGGGGGGGGTGGGGGGGGGGGGGGGTGGGGGGGGGGGGGGGTGGGGGGGGGGGGGGGTGGGGGGGGGGGGGGGTGGGGGGGGGGGGGGGTGGGGGGGGGGGGGGGTGGGGGGGGGGGGGGGTGGGGGGGGGGGGGGGTGGGGGGGGGGGGGGGTGGGGGGGGGGGGGGGTGGGGGGGGGGGGGGGTGGGGGGGGTCTTCTCTGTGCGAAGGGATTTTATTCCGCAAAATGAAATCGGCTTTCTCGAGGCCGATGTGCACGAGCAAAGGCAGGATTGCGTCTTCCCCTCGAAGAAGTCCTTTCTCTTCTCCGTTGCATGACAAACGCATCTCTCACTTGGCGCGAGTTGTCTTTTCATTTTCTAATTGCCCGCAGACAGAATAAACGAGCCGCTCATTCGCAGCTCGATGTTCGGATATTAAAATCCATTCGGCACGAAGAACGCAGCGAAATTGTTTTCCTGATGACGACACGAATGAATCAGTCGCCACATTTCGGCATCGGTTTGATTTGTTATTGGAATTCGCCATTCATTCCTCGATGATTAGCTGCTCGGCAACCTAACCGTCGAGTGTGACGTCAGAGAATGTTTTGACGTCATGATCGGGAAATGCTTTCTCGTCCAATTTAGGGAGAATTTTCTGAGGAGAAATTTCATCCCAATTCGTGTGATGGTTTCGATCCAGGTATGCTGATTCGAAACAGACACACACACACACAGGCATACGAACTTGGCCTTTACGTAAACGACATTCGCTTGTGCTTAGCATCCAATAATACTGAATGCGGCTCCGTTGAATTTAGTTCGGCAGAATTCCTTTTAGCAGTCGAACCAATTCTCCTTTTCCGGAGCTCCCCCGTCCCACGAGAAATGGTGGATTTCGGTTCAAGTTGTTCGCATCACGTTCGAGCACAGCGGGGCGAGTGTCACTGCTGGCTAACAGTCGCTCGTCTAGCGTGCGGGTCAAGCCTATTCGCAGAGTTACACGAAGTCACCGCATCGCCGTCTTTCTCAACCTAATCACGAGACTATTCGACTTCTCCACACTCGCTTTCGGTTGGCGTCGCTCTCCTTGGGGACTTCTCGTCGGTGGGTGCAGAAGACATTTGGCCTCGCGTTCGTTATCTTTATCCGCCAGGTGTCGTCACTAGCGACGTGCGTCAATTAAAAGCGGCGTTTTCGAGATTTCTATCTCGGTGAACGAAATCCTTTCTCCCGTTGACTAATAGAATTACAGGTGGCGCTGCGGACGCAGGGCATCGGCGCTCGTTATCGACTTTCGAGGGCGAAAATCTTCGCGGCAGTCACGCGTTTATTGGCGGCGCGACACGCGCGGCTCGCGGCTGTCACCTCAGCGTCGTCTTATTAACAACCCAGGCGGCCGAGATTAAGAGGTCGTAATGCGATTTAATCGTAATCAGTTGACTTTGTAGTGGCGTCCGCGATCCCACGGGATGTCGGCACTTGACGAGCGTTTCGCAAACGACCGTTTTGATCAAGCGGACCATCAGCGCGTGTTGACAGCTTAATGGACGTCGAAGAACAACAAGCCCTCCTCCCCCTCCCCGACGACTTTCCTTGGCGCGTCTGAAGTGGGCGAGAAAGGGTTACTCGGCGAGGCGCTCCTGCATTAAAGCCACTCGCGAGCCCTCCTTAGGCTGCTTCGGTGAGGTCACAAATGTCGACGCATACTTTTGCGATCGAGTGCAGTTTCGGGCACCACCGGCGATCTCATGCAGAGCGCTTTGCTTCCACATCACTTTGCGAGTGCTTCTCATTAGCGGATTGGCGTGACCCGCAAGAGAACAAACATCTTGACCCTCGCGTCCCTTATTCTGCGTGTTCAAAAGAGGGCGCTGCGAGGAATTTTGAACGATCGTTGCAGGTTATTTCCAGAGTAGAAATATGTCCAAATAATGCGTGTGCGTGTACGCAGTACACGCACACGCATTATTTGGAAAATTTTTGTTGAAAAAGCTCAAAGGATTTCTGTTAAGATGGCGTTTCGTTGTCCACCCCTCCACTTTGAGCACATTTCGCTGTGTAACCACTTGACAGATGTTGATGAAATTCGACCACGCAAAATTGTGACCGATTAGCGAGGATCTGCGGTTTATATTTACCGCCCCTCCTCGTTCCTGCGAAGAGGCCTCTCCATCCAAGAGGGTGTTCACGGGGTCTGTTTTGAGGGACGAGAAACCCGAATTTCCTGGAAAACCTGAGACGTAAAACCCACGTTTAATTGAAAATACCCCTAACGAAGGGGGTGGTTCCTTCGCCATCGATGGGATTCAAACGCGAGTCTTTCCACGTGGGCTCGTTCATACCAAGCGAGCTACGAAGGCGCTCATGTTTGAGACACGCATTGCGAAATGTCGAAATAAACACCGCGGGAAAAATCCGCTTTGCGAATAGTTTCGTTATTATCGAAAATACAAAGTGAAACCCCCCTGGGTTCATTTCGATTATGACCTTCAGAATGCAGAGCATCCTCGCAAGGTCAAGTGAGTTGTTGAAAACATCTTCGGTCAAGAAGACGCATTCGTAAAGGAGAGTAACCTCTAGGCCAGCGCTTCCCAAACTGTGGGCCGCAGCCCCCTTGGGGGCCGTTAGTTTTGTTGAGGGGGCCGTGAAATAATGAAAAGAAATTTAAAATGTTTTAAGACTAAGTGTGCACGTCAAATGTGTATGTAAGATGCTAAAACTGTAATATTTGCATTTGATTTTTGCAATATTTGCTGTGTATGTTTTGTATTGAATATAAATACAATAAATATTCTAATAATATATCTCTCTATTACGATTTATTTTTCGATGGGGGCCGTGAAATATTTTAATTTTTCCAAGGGGGACTTGACATCCAGAAGTTTGGGAAGCACTGCTCTAGGCGAAGTGTTTTCGCCCGCTAATTTAAACCGAATCCGAATTTCCGCTTTGATAATTCATTTCGCTTCCATCGCATTTTCTGCGTGTTCGTGAGAAAGTGTTTTACAAATTGTAAAAAAAAAAAAAAAAAAAAAAAAAAAAAATCCCTTCAGTGCTTCTTTTTTTTTTTTTTTTTGCAGGGTTCGGCTCGGTCTGTTGTAATCCACTGCGACGGGGAGATCTTCAAAATATTTACAGAAATTTCGATTCAGTATATCGTCAAGAAGGCGAAAAATGTGCATTCTTAATTGGGGGTGGGGGTTAGATAATGTTTGGTGGGAGGGCGAAAAACCATTTTGGAAAGTGAGAGGATTGCGATGGTGCACGCTCCTCTTCGCCTCAGGATTGCATCGATCCGGCATCGGGAAAAATGTAATCCGAAGGGGGGGGGGAGGACGACCAAGAAGATGCTGTTTTTTGTCTTTCTTTTTTTTTTTGTGGGGGGGGGGTTCGTGTTGTCAGTTGCGGAGAATGCTTAGATCGCAGCTACCATTGAAGAAACATTCAACTCATTCAAAACACACCCAAGTGAGAAAAAAGAAGTGCGAAGTGCAGCAGCTCCTCGTGAACAGGAGGCGGATTATCACGTGTTTCAACAATCCACGACAGAGATAGAGCGAACTGTCACTCGCATAGTGCATTCTTCGTCATTAAATGTGCTTGGCCGAAGCCTTGTCGACCTCCTTCTTCCAATAGAGAAAACACGCCCAGCGTGAAAAGAAAAAATGTTTCAAAGGTTGCTGAGATGACGCATTTGCATTGAACACTCGGCAGAGGGCGCATTTGTTGCTTCCCTTCTTCTCCGAGAAGCTTCGGCAAAGGCTGATTCAAATCAGCAACGGAGACACGTTCATGCGGTAATACCCCCCCCCCCCTCTATTCGATGCATCTGAGGGTGCTACTTGGATATTCGACGGGTCATGTCAGGAACGCCATTCGTTCATGAAATAGACGAAAATATGTCAAACGAAGATCCTGCTGTCGCCGAAATTCTGGTCCCGTTCCCGTTTCCGCTACCGATTTATTTTTTCTTTTTGTGTTGTTGTTGTTGAGTGGAGTGGAGTGAAGTGCCAGGCGACTTCATCATCGATGAAAGTTCGCCACGGCAGCGATCTGAATGCGGTTGCCACGGCGACCGGGTGTCTTTCCGAAGAAAACAATGCGACTTAACAAATCGCCGCCACACCCCCCGCAAGTATTTTTGCCGACCGAAGAGCTCGTTTGTCTCGATGTTCGCGAGGGGGACAGACATTGATTCGCCGCAATAAAACGAGGAGTCTCATCGCCGAGATATTTGTATTCAGCGGCAGCGTCTGCTCGTGTCACGTGATTTATATCGGCGAATGGCTAATGAGGGGACTTCGCCGAGCTTTATTGAGCAAACGAAGGGTTAAATCTGCCGACTCCCGAAGCGTTCCCCCTTCCCCCCCCCCTACCAGCATGAATTACGGGACAAAAGACAGTCGTTCGCTGCCATCGCGGAGAGAGATGGCCGCCATAATTTACGGTAATGTCGCTCTGTGACAACCCCTCGACGTTACTGGCGTGTGGGCCGAATTATCCCGGCGTATTTGGACGTCGGTAAGAAGCCATTCGCAAACGTATTTTTCTTTTCTTGGCGGATTTCGGTCTCGTCATTCATTTCAATCAATAAATCCTCCGACACGAACAGCGGAGTGAGCACATTCGGGAACAGGTAAAGGCGAAGCGAACAATAAGACGATATTTATGCGAGCAAAACCACAGCGTCGGTTTCAGAAACCCACCGAAGTCGACATTGATTTGTGGCGAACAAAACGCACTACGCGGATCGCTCCTTTCGCATTACGAGCCCAAATGAATGCGTTTGTTTGCAACGAAATAAGCCGCTTTCTGACACGGAAAAATAGACCTCTGAACCTGATCGCTGTTTAGTTAAATCGAGTTTGCGCACTTTGTGTGTTAAGACACCTCGATAAGAACGAGTGGTTTGCGTTAAAAAAAAAAACACTTTTCACAGAGGGGCCCCTGAAATAAAATGAATAAAAAATTTGCGTTGAAATCCGCTCGAGAGACTCATTTCAGGAAAATAAAGTAAAATAAAAAAAAAGCCTGACGACGAATAGCGACTGTCAGCCGCGCAGCTATAAATTAAGGACCGCCTGAGAGATGGAGAAGTTTTCACCTAAACAAAAATATTAGTAGGGGATGGAGAACCACAGGGACAAGCAGACATCAACTCGGGAGGTGGTTTACAGCGACAGAAATCGCAAGACCATCTCCTGCTGGATGCAAAGATGCCCCGCGAAAGGAATCTGCGCTGCATTCTGGAACTCGAAAAGGTCGCAACAAGAAAACGATATGCAGCACAATCAACGCCTTATTTGGTTTTTCAGTTCAGTGTTGTGAAGCACTTCTATAGCAGCTTCCGTGAGGCCTGACCGACTGAGGAAAATTTAATTGAATTACCGAACTCTTTTTCTTCTAGCTCCCCCCCCCCCCCCAGCAGGTTTGGCGAAAATGAAGGGTTTTTTCTCCTTTCATAAGAAACTCAAATTTTCAACAACGCTCAAAAAATACTTGTTGGGATTAGGAACACGATATGGCGATGGTCATCTGCTGCATTCTCGCCTATCACGGAGCTACAAACGAACTAAACTTTCAGCAGTGGTAAAGAATGGAAAAGGCTGCCCGCCGATTTCCAAAAGTTGTAACTAAAAGAATTCCCTTTGGAGGCTGTTGAAGGATCTCTTCGTGCATCCTCATTCCATGGAATGAATCCGAGGGGTCTTTTCGGGGGGCAAGTGTCGAGGTCAGCTCCACAAAGTGCATTTCTGTCTACACGAACTGCGTGTATTTGAAGGACGGAAAACCTTCCACTTCCGTTGTGAAATCGGCTTATTCGCTTGAAAAAAAGCCCGAAAGTGAATTTTTTTCAACCCTTTGCCGTCTTACATATCTCAACGCAAACATTCGGCTTACAATTTTGTAATTGTAAAATTGTCGAATGCACGGCCGTCTGTTTATTTTCTTAATCCCAATAACAACATCGATTCTCTTTACTTTTCTTTACTATTTCCAACAAATCCTCTCGATTCTCACTCCGTTCTTTGTATTCAGTTCTCCTGCGAAGCTTCTTAATTAGAAAAAATCACGCTGTGGTTTGTTTGATGCCAAAATAACATTTTTTTAATTCGGTGGAACCGCCTTCGTTAAGGCCGACAAAAACTGAAATGGCGTATTTCGGTGTTCGTTAAGAAATCCCCGAAATATTTGTGACGCCTTTCACCAGCCGCTTAATTAACGAGATGTTCCCGGCGCTTCTTTCGGTTACTGAAAGAATGAAAGAAAGAATCGAACGATGAGTGTCTATTAATTGCGCGAGGCAAACAAAAGCGGCGGTCAATCAGCAGCGAATCAGACGAAGAATTTGTCGGTTCCGCCTCGAAGAAAACCACGAGGGCAGCCATTTTGGCTGATTGAGCAACGCCGACGAGGGGGGGGGTAGGGGGTAAAGCGCGTGAATACTTCAACGGAGGGCCAAATGGGGCTATTTGCAGACTTCGTTCCGACTCATATCAATCGGCGATCCCTTGCTGGCGACAGTAGGAATGTTCTTGTGCATGCGGCGTGTTCGGAGCGGAATTGCTTCTCCGCTGTGCTGTTCTCCCGAGGCCTTGGCGATCGCGGATGTGTTTCACCTTCTTGATGGTCGCCATTCCATTACGAAACAGAATTCGTTGAGCTTTTATTTTTTTTTTCCGCGAGCGAAGAAAGAAACTGTTTCATCCGGGTACCGAGAATCACGTGGCTGAGCTGTGGTTGAGTGCCCGGATGACTGTTTCTTCGCAAAAGTCTCTTTCAAGCGGTGCATTCACGAGGTCTGAGAATTTTTATCAGCAATTTCTCATACTGCCTCCTTTCCTTTCCGTTACCATGACAACAATCACCGGCATCTTTCTCTGTTAGCGCGTATACAAAAAAAAAGCAAATTCGGTGACAGGAGTGACGCTCGGTGTTTACACAGATGCGCATCGGTGCATTCACAAGAAGGGATGCGAGGAGAGAGAGAGAGAGAGTAATGACTTTTGTTTCCGCTTCATTTCTGCAGAAGCAGTCGGGAAAGGTGCGCGAACAGGTCGAGCGCGGAGTGTGTGCAGAGAATGGCAGAAAGCGCACTGGGGGAAAGGAGGGGAGGGAAGGGGGGGGATGAACCACTGATACAAGGACACATTCAATGAAATGTCTTCTCTGCATGAGGAGGGCTCCCATAATCCTCGGCAAGTGACGTGTTGGGTGGTTGCCATGGGAACATGAAATAGATGGGAAGCATGCAGCTGAAAATTGTTCCAGGAGAACTCCCCTCATCAGCGACTCTTCCCCCCACCCCACTTTCTTTCTCTCCCCTCCTCTCTCTGCGTGCCCCACAGAGAGCTCAGAACAGAAACGACCCCTCCAACCAGAACGACCTTTAATATATTTTGGGGCCTCCACGAGAGATTGAAATAACAAGCGATAATGCGCATGCTCAGCTTTAGGAAACTTTCGATTCGTGGCTCCAGTGTTTGTTCCAGGGGGTCGGCGAAGCGTCGAACGAAAGATTACTGACCTTTACAGCTCCAGCCCAGCATGCCATAATAGACTCCGCCGAATCGTGTGTTCACGTGAGGAGGCCGCTTAAAAATCGGGGCTTTACGGTAACTGTCTGAAAAAAACTCTCGGACGAAGGGAGCACTCTCATGAAGACGTCTGCTGCAGCAGTTCGTTTGGATTTCGGGGATTGATATTCCGTTTCTGTTTTTTAATGGGGTGGGGGGGGGGATCTGCAACTGCGTCTCGCAACCCAATTGAACTCCGCCCCAGGCGAGTTCCAGACCTGAGGGGAGGCAGAGTGTGTTCGTCCACTGCTTATGACGTCCGTAATAGAAATGTTTGAATAGTCGAACGCCACCCGGGGGCCCCTCATTCCACAATGATGGCTTTTGAAATTGGATTTATTCAAATATGCAGATCCCCGTTCATCGCGATCGAAGTTCGTGTTCGTTCCGTGTCAGGAAAGTGTGCCGTGCATTGATGTATCGATCTCGCAATGCAGGCTCAACAATTACTCGGATGCGAGTCCGTCGTGACGCAACAAGTGTGCACCCGACATCGCAACGAGAAATGCTTACTTCGGGTTGAAATTTTTGGTTCGTTCTTGTGTATTAGCATTGCGTGTGACGCCATCTGGTGGGAAAAGTGCGGATGTCGAGCTGGTCGCCGCAGCGATGGAGCTATCCAGCAAGAATCGATCGCCGCTGGCTCGCTTCGTTCCGGTGGATTCTCAGCGCCCTCTGCCGCTCATTTCCGGCGTAGACATTTTAAAGTAATTGAAAACGACGCGAGAAGAAGGCTTCGGGTCCCGATGCGATTTGACGGATGTTTGATGCTCTACGAATGAGATCTTTCGCCCGTTGCAACTGTTGAGCGGCCGACATGTCAAAATCTCTAGACTGCTCGCTTCCCAGATGTCCGCCGTGATTGCGTGCACAATATGGAGACGCGACGACAACGACAGAGAAGTAAATCTGGTCTGACAAGTCGTGTTTCGGTTTCCTCGGTGTCCCCACGAAGCAGTGTGCCGCTGAGAATGATCTTTGCGAGCGGATAGAATCCCCCCCCCCCTCATGTCTCAGATGCGGTAGACAAGATTCTTGTAGAGCTGCCGCGATCTATGCAGAGCAGGAAGAGGATAAACAGCTGTGTTGCCATGGAAACCTGCTTGCACGTTAATGGGATCCTTTCGCCACTCCGGACCACACGAGGGACCTCCCCGGAGCATGCGAATGCTCTTGAGTCCATCATCCCTCCCTCAATTTTCTCTTCATCGAGTGCGATGTACTATGAGGGGGGGGGGGGGTGACTGACCGCACTCCACAATTTCTTTCCAATGAATATGATTTAACACAACGAAATTCTCTCTCTCTCTCCATCATTTTTAAGAAAGCGAAGTTTCCACATCGTGATAGCAACTGACATCCAGCGCCCTCTGTCCGCACTACTTTAATGTAAAGACGTCCTCAAAGGAGACTGCAAGATTTCTTATCGGCGAAGCACTTTTGCTGTTTCGCTTTCTTCAACCAAAGGCTACCCGATGAGTCCTAACGGACTCGAAACAATTTGTCCATTGAGCGAAACGTTAGGGTGGACTGTGAACGTGCTGGGAGTTCGAGCCTTTTAATGATAGTTCACTGAGGGGTGGGGGGGGTGTCGTTCATGAGTCGCTTGTTTCAAATACCAAAACTGTTTCGAAATAAAGCAGTCGTTTCTTGCTCTTTTGTGGTCGACACCTCGTGCAAATACAAATCCCCAAGCGAGAAATAAATTTTGGCTCAAAATCGATCTTTTTTTTTTTTTATTCGTGAAACCTCATCTTTCTCTCTCTCTCTCTCTCTCTCTCTCTTCTGTCTTTCCTGTTTATTAGAAAAAGCAAAGCGGTTGTTGTGATGCCAGGGAGAAGCAGCAAATCGAGTTCGTATCATCGCGAAACCAGATCGGAAGGAAGGAAGGAAGAAAGAACTGTTTAGATGGAAGATAAACAGAAGGGGAAAAATAAAATCAAACTGCAAAGAACACGCGAGCCCCGCTCATCCATCGCTCGCCAAACTGTCCTTCTGCGACGCACCTGACTTCCTCGTTCGGAAATCGCGTGCTTGAAGGATCACTTCCCAAAAAAAGGGCCTCCGCGTAGCGCGAGATAAAATATCACGTCTGTTACGCAGTAAGTGGACGAGATAGGCCGAGTTTGCTGGTTAAAGCACCCCATCGCAGTAAGAAGCGAGATAGGCCGGGAAAGTAGGGCACTCAACATGATGTCTGACCCCCCTCCCGCCCTCTGCAGTGCGCATCGCTGGACCGAGATGTTTCGTTCCTCGCTATCGCTGGACACACACCGAAGCGTCTTTATTGCAACGAGAGAGGGGCAGAAGGAGCGAGCGCAGCAAGAGAAAGACAAAAGAAAGTACGGGAAGGGAGAGACAGAGAGAGAGAGAGAGAAGAGCAAGACGAGATTAAAAGAACATGAAGAGCAGAGAAAACATGAGAGTCGCATCCAGGAACGGACGGATCAGAAAAGAAAGTCAGTGGACCAGACCGACCAGCTGCACGCACACGGAAGCAGAGGGGAGTTCATGGTCAGCAGTCGAAGCGGGGATAGCCAAACCGCAATGGAAGAAATTAAGAAAGAATTCTAAACTCGTCTGCATCTCGTTGTCTTGCTGTGCTAAGAAGAATCGATTTGGAGGCAAAAATTTTTAATATTTCCAAATGATTTCTTGAATATTCAAGAAAAGGTGCCGATGACCCGTGCTCGCTAGGTCAATGTGCATCTCGTCATCGCTTCATATCACTGACATTAAGGACCTTTTTCGTTGTGTCAATGAAATCATTGAGAACGAAAACTGCAAATGTAAAATTTCTATTCTATCTACTTTGTTGATTCTGTTGTCTATTTCCATATTGTTGTCTTGGAGCATGTTGCACTTGCTCCAAGACACTCCCGTGATTAGCATTTGTGTTGGCAGTTCGTGATTTCCCCGAATGCCGTTTACATTGCAGAAGACCACTCCAGGTACGTCGGAACTTCTCGATTAAGGCAATGATAATATTATTGCTTGGGACACGCTTACGGAAACGACGAACAAGCCGCTCACGAACATGCTGCAGGCTTGGACCGTTTGCTCCAAGAACTTCTTATGAATGATGCACAACAATAAACGCCTTTTCTTCCAACGTCAACACCATTGCTGCAGCTAAATGTAATGGCGTACATTCTACACTTGCTCTTCTATTAATGCGCATGCGCGCTACGACATATCTCGTAGCGAGTGTACTAAAGGAGATCTTGAAATTCGGTTCCTTTTTTTGGGGGGGGGGGGGCACACCGTACTAGCACAACATCCTGTACATGCCCTGCGGGTGAAGGTGAGGAATTTGATGATGTTTTTCAAATGTTTATGACTTCTTTTTGGAAATTATGGTTAAGATCTTTCAAGGATAACTTTTAAGCGTGTGAGTTTTGGCTGATGATCTTAAGAATGCAGGTCATTAGGCTAAGTAATTATCTGAGGTCCCGTAATTTTCCTGAAGTGATTATCTTGAATTCAGGCTAATGATCTTAAATCGAAAAATTAAAGGGCATCAGCATAAGAGGTAGGCTAATATCCTTTAGTTATCTGCTTTCACTGTTATGAGGGTTAAAAGAGAAGCCTTTTTGTGTGATCGTCTCCGATGCTCTCCACATCTCCTCGGGGCTTCTTCGCTTCCCTTTTGACGGTGAGTTATCGGCACATTCTGTTGTCCTTAATCCTTTTGCCACGCAGCTCGTCCCTTGTGATGTCTGTTATTACGTCCCCCCCCCCCCCATTCATTTCATTCACCCATCTGGTTCCCAATCGTAATTCACGCATCCCTCTTAAATCTCTCTTTTCCCTTCTTCTTCGCTTGGCGCAGTTGGTTGCGTATTGATTTCCAAGTCCGTGACAATCTTTGATCGATAAGTCATATCTGCAAGTGTGCTGAACTCCATTCCAAGAGGCTCCCCCGCCCCCTATTTTTTTACGGATGTTGTGGACTTCGATTTTACGG